>NW_026712944.1:0-54478 GCF_030625045.1 Achroia grisella
AAGACAGCGACGATAATATGAATTGAGAAGAGGTTCACAAAAAAATAACGGTTTCCTTTATGGTCACGCATTGTGTAACATAATTATTTTACCGAAGTATTCTTTGTAAAAAATCGTCTGTATTGGTACCTCTCACTATCTTACAGCTTGCTTTATAAGCTATGATTCGGTTACAGGGTGGGATAAAAGGATAAGACACTGAAATTACAGGTTAAGCATAGCAGATAAAGACATCTAAGTCCTTTAGAATAGCAACGCATTAGTGGTATCACGGGCGTTAAGTGATAACGTGATGACTTCACTCACTACATGCAATTTAGAATCAATAATCAATTAATATTTTGAAATAAATTTTTGATTTTTATCCTTTAAAAATTAGATATTTTTATATTCAACTCCAGTATTCATGTAAATAATTGAGGCGATTTTACCATCAGTGCTGTTAGTGTAAGTAAATAGGCGATGGTTACCATTTACCATCAGGAGAGCCGCTTGTTTGCCGTTATGCCATACTATAAAAATAAAAAATTTGATGTAAATTAATTATGATCTGCTCTACAGTTTGATATTGAATGATCCAAATATTAGGTATATTTGTATTAATCAATACAAAATATTAATATATTACTATATATAACAATTACCTCATTCCATCAGTCTGCAGACAAATATTGTATATTAATTATAGTTATAATGTTGTATATTATGTAGTTTGTTATTTACTCAATAACAAACTACATAATATAATATTGATGACCTACTTCTACTGTAAAATATAATTTTCAAACATCTACTTTTTTATAAAATCTAAAAATATATTAATGTAATTGTATATATAGGTAAACGACAATCTAGAATGGTATTGAATTCTAATATTTGTATTTAGTTGTCTAATTTATTTCAAAATTCAATTAATGAAAATCAAGAAAACTACTCTGTATATTTTTGAAAAACATATTTATCACATAAACAAATAGATATATGTAGATACTTAATTTATCACCTAATACTGTTCAATTAAATGCAAAGTATTTGTAAATACTGTAATTTTAGCGTTATTATTTATAACTATATTTACCTAACGAGATCTACTAAGCTAATTACATGCTTAAGAAATTTGTAGTAGATAACGATTTGAAAAACTGTGAGTGAGTAGTAGATTTCGATGACGACAAAGTAGCTCCTTATCTACTCGTAATTTAGGTAGGTGATCAGTATGCCGCAAAACACGTGCCAGAATACACTAATATATCCTGGTTATACTCTTTAAGCTTTTAGGTATTTGACCTGAGTACGTGGAGAACTGGGAGCTTCGAATGCTGTAGTCGGAATAGAAGTGCGATTTATGAGAAACATTCTGAGATAATGAACATGATTGGATTCATCTAATAAATCAAAGCAGCCATATCTAACTGCTTGGTGCTGGTTTTGGACTGTGGTAGCAGCTACACTTGTAGCGATGGAGAGGGCCTCTTGAAGGATGGTAATGACGCATAGAACCAGATCGATAATAATATTATAACCCTGAACAATTCACATAGCGCTACCTAGTCCCAAGCAAAGCGAATATTATACGATACTTACTAGACGACTGATAGAAATACTTAAATACATTTTTTATTGCAAATCTAAATATATTATAATAACTCAAAGGTGACTGACGTAGTGATCTATCAACGCACAGCCCAAACCACTGGACGCATCGGGCTGAAATTTGGTATGCAGGTAGATGTTATGACGTAGGCATCCGCTAAGAAAGGATTTTGATTAATTCTACCCCCAAAGGGATAAAATAGGAGATGAAAGTTTGTATTAAACTTTGTCAATTTTAAACCGACCAGGCTGAGACTTTGAATGCATAAAGCAACTATGACGTAGGCATCCCCTAAGAAAGAATTTTGATAAATTCCACCCATAAGGGGATAAATTAAGGCGAGCAAAGCCGCGGGCAAAGCTACTTTATAGTAAACATAGAAACCACCTAGATACATATTACAATACAAGGAATCATACTCATGAATACAGATCTTTGTATGAAAACACGATGCAAATATTTGTATCGACATTAAGCTATTGTGTTATGTTTAGCCGTTGCAAGACCACCGTGATCGTCAGACTGTCGTCAAGTTTTGATTAGTTGTGATATTACAAATTCGTGAATGTCTATGATTTGCTAAGAAGGTTCACATTTCTCGTTAAACGTTACATATTCGTTTTGCTCCTAATTTCTAAAAAAGAACACTGACCGCTTTATTAGTTCAACAAAGATATTAGTACGTTCTGTTGTTTGTGATCTATGCTAGCTATATTTACGTGAGTCTATATTTGTAACATTAAATTAAGTTAAATACTTTCTCTAAAATAAATTATTTTCAAGAAATACACTTTATTAAACCGAAAGGTTTCCAACCTCGTTATGGTTGCTTAAAATTCGTAACTTGAGAACAAATGTTGATTGTTGAATTTATGTAATTTTACAGCTATTGTCGCTATAGCAGACAGAGGTTAGCAGAGCTATCATACGTAGATGCCATATTCAGAGCCTTCAATAAAAACATTTAACGCTCTCAATCTAAAGGGCACTGAGGACATCTGTGGTATGTACGTTAGAGTAATGAAAACAGTAATAAATGAACTTGCTTCACATTTAACTGAAATATTTAATATGAGCATAGATCAAGGTATCTTTCCAGATCTAATGAAAGTGAGTAAAATATTACCGCTATTTAAATCTGGCGACAAAAATAATATATAAAATTTTAGACCTATTTCAATTTTACCAGTATTTAGTAAGATTTTTGAAAAGATATTACTTACACAAATGTTAGCTTATTTTAGTCCACATGATTTACTTCATAAACAGTAATTCGGATTTACGAGAGGACGGTCTACCACTGATGCAAGCATTAACTTAGTACAAAGTATTTTCGGTACCTAGGAAGATTCACAGGACGCCACTGGTGTCTTCTGTGATCTTTCAAAAGCGTTTGATTGCGTTGACCATAGGACTTTATTACTTAAACTAGAACATTACGGAATTAGAGAAAAGTCCTCAGAACTCATTGTATCATATCTGCGCGATAGAATTCAAGTAGTAGACATTAAAGGAAGCAAGTCTAAGGGGTCATATATAAAAATGGGTGTACCTCAGGGTTCTGTTCTTGGCCCATTTCTTTTTCTTGTTTACATAAACGACTTACCATACCAGTTCCAAAACATACTTAACATGGTATTGTTTGCTGATGATACATCACTTATTTTCAAGGTAAAAAAAAAATACAAAGGATTTTAGTAATATAAATAATGCTGTTGAGGATGTTCTTGACTGGTTTACATAAAAAATAATCTAGCGCATAATTCAATGAAAACAAAATGTGTTAAATTCTCTTTACCAAATGTAAAACAAGGCTCTGAGGGTGTTAATACCTGTAAATACTTTCATACTATTTAAAAGCAGGATCTTACGATCTTTATAGACATGTTGGAGAAGCTATTTACCTTAGCTGTGATATTCCTTATGAAGTGGTGTCTCTGTCTTCTCCTAATTATAAAGGCCCTGAATATTTATAGTACTTATAAAAGTAAAGAAAGAAAGAGGTTGTAAGGGGATTGAAAGGGTAGCTGCAAGGTGGTATGGATTTAATTTAATTTAATTAAACGGATTTTCAAAGGAAATTTGGAAAGTGATTTTTAGGCTGTTGATTAAATATAAATAAAGAAAAATGGGTTGTAAGGAATTTAAGAGAGAGTATTTAAATCTCCTTTTATATAATATTGTCATTTTTAAAGCTAGGAGCTTGAAGTTTAATTCGTAGCCTATTTATTAAATATATATTAAGAAAAAGAGTTATAAGGGGTTGGAAGAGTTATGAAAGGTTGTATGAAAGTGTCGTCACACTTCCATACAATCTTTCATAACTCTTCCATAATTTTTACATAAATTTTGAAGCTAAAACGATTTAACTTTTTCATTTGACTTTTATTGGATTAGGTTATTAAACATTTTTTTCATTATTTGGTCAAGGTAGCTACAGCTAGTCATACAATAAATGAATGCTAAATAAATAACTGTGTATCTTCATAGAATAGCGCATCATGTATATAAGTGGCTTAAAAGATACAAGCACATAAGATTAATAAACAGGATAATTGTAGTGTTGTCATTAATTTAGCAAAATTATTATTTATGTATGTGACCCAATTTGTTTTGAATACATATATTTGTAAATCAAACAAGGCAAAAGTCAAAATGTGTTCCAAATATTTGCTTTTATTCGTAACAATAGCTTCTTACAGTAGCAGTGAAAAGTGTGGTAATAATCATTTTAATATATAATGTAATGAATTACTAGATAACATCATGTTTATTTGTTTGTGATGAAACTAGCAAAGCAAGAGTTATGGTTTCAATATCAAGTGTTATAATTGGTGGTCAAAAAAAGTGGTCTGGACAGACTTTGTTAATTTTTATTTGATGGTCTTTAGGCACTTGTCTGCTGTGATTCAGAGTAATTATGTCTAAATTTCTATTTACTAAAATAATACTAACTATTTAAAATTAATACTAGCACATGGACACTACTTCACGTGTATCAAGTACCTATGTGTTTTATGTGAATTTTAATCTCCCAAATATATATCAACATTAGTTTAATATCGGGAGTATAATATATTCTCACGGCAAATATCTTGTTTAGATAATAGGTAAGCAGTAAGTTGAAAAAAAACATGAACTACTACTATAACACTTTTCTTACAGGCAATACTCTAAGATATAGGGAAGAAGATATTTTAAAATTCATTATACGTCTAAAGGAACTACCAGAAGAATTGGATTATTCTTACTCTGTAATATGTAAGTCACAAGATTCTTCATAATTATTTAAAAAAATAGTTTTTTCTATAATAGAAAATAGATATGAAATATAAAATAACCTTGTGATGTTGAAAGCACAACACAATTGTTATTATTTTCAAAGTATAAAATACTTCATAATAGAATAATTCTAAATAGATTCTCTCACGCAGTTTTTTATAGTTTGTAATGGCCAATCATAGGCCAGTTTCCTAACTGGTACTATAAGCTAATCATAGCCATGATCAAAATGATCTGTAGTTTAGAAGCTCATTTCGATACAAACGACTGTTGTTGACAGTGTTTATAAAAAATCGAGTATTATTAGCAAGACGAACCTTATGAATTAATGTTTTATCAAGTTAGGGTATAGGGGAAACCCAAACTCGAGTGTGACTCACATAATAAATAAGAATCAACTCACGATTCTCCCAGGGGAATATACGACGATCCGGCAATAGTTACGTGTATATAATAGCGTGTAAAATCGTGGCTGGATCTCACGAAGGCTCTAAATTCTACCGAAATTATATTATACAAAAACGAAGTACATCAAAAATATTTACGATATTATAAATTCTTTTATTAACATATTAACAATTTTATACTCCGTTTATTACTGTAAAATTGGAATTTATTGATTGAGATGTGACTAATCCCCCCAGGATTAGTCAAAACATCAGGAAAATGGTCACTAATGCGTTACTTGAAATAATATTTCGTTTATAGTCACAAACGTCGTCCTTCTGTCTTTTACATCGTTTATATTTAATGATATACCCACGTTATAGACTACTACACCAAGACAAAGCGTTTGTTGCTGGCATGATTCAAACCCACGACTTTCAAGGTAGTATAAGTGTTATGTTGCAATGCTCTCTAATTAGCACTATCTAATCAGCAACTATCTATCTAAAAATCAAGTTATATTAAGGTACTCTACTACAAAATGAAGATAGTTCATCGACAGAAATATAATATTGCGTAAAATATTCACTTTTTTGTTTTCATTTTCAGATAAAAAGTCTTCAAAATATAATTTGGAAATAATGGATACTCGCCTAAGTAACTATAATATAACGCTTTACAAAAAGCTGTTAGCAGAAATGGACGACACTGAAATTATTTTTATTTTAACAAGAATACCTGACAATACTGAATGTTGTCGCAGAACAATAGTACGATTACGTTATGATAATAGATTGAAATACGGTAAGAATATAATAATAATACATACGTAATTTGGTCTATTTATATATGGTGATGGTTGTGTAACCATTATCATCACCTCTCTCAACGTAACATTAATTTGCAAATTATCCGTGGTCACTATAACCGAGCTGACTGAAATCCAACAATGTAAGATTCATTAACGCACAGCCTAAACTATAGGAGGTAAAAACTTCAAATTTTGCCAAGTGTTGAGTTTTATAAAGTAAACATCCACAAAGGATAGAAAATTCCACTCCTAAGGATGAAAAATGAAATTTTAACCCTTGTACGGAAATCCAAATCTATTTCAATGTTAGAATCAATTGGTATCTAACGATTGGTACACGCTAGTTAAAACTAGTGATGTCTCGGATATCCGTATCCGCGGACATCCGTTACTTTTTGGCTGATCTATTTACCTTATTAATTTCAAATTTATAGATAAAATTATATATATCATATATACTCGGCCAGCATCCTGACATCAACCCTCTAGGAATAATATAATAAAAAATATGGTCATTATTAGCACTTTGATAATTAAGATAAATCACGTTATTGAAAAAATCCAATTAGTAGTTTATGTTACTCAGTCAAGTAAAAACATATTACATTATTAATTAAAATATACAAGCATCAAAATGGTTCATACTAAATCCACACCGATTGCGCTACACGTTTATTTGCGTCATTTTTAAAGTAAAAATAAAGATATGTGGTATTAATAGTCATTTTAAAAAATTGTGTTTAATATACATTATTTATATTATTAATTAAATTATATATTAATTACATTATTAAGACCCGGTTAATAATATAAATAATGTGGTATTAATGCTTCGTAGGCAAAATATAATTTCTAGTTTCGTTGTTTTTGGAAATTCAATCCCTAACGGGAGAATACAAGTAGACATAATAGTACTATATATATAAAAATAAAAAACGATTTGATTAGCTTAAAAGTAACTATTCGTACTTCTTGATTGAGCTGATAAACACGTATTCCAAAATATTGAAAATTTTACTCCACAGACGAAAAAAGGGATGATAATATTTAGTATTTCATACAAACAAAGCATATTTGTATTGTCCATACAAATTTGCTAACTGCTCAAAGAAAATATTAAACATTACCATACTTGCTAAAATAAAACTTCATATACTTACTTATTTATAGATGCAATTAATGCAAATTCATTAACCTTTAAAAACAAGCTCAATCGATCCCTGTCTCATAAGTCGTCATTCCAACGGGTATCACAAATACGACAGTCTGAGCCGAGGTTTTAACTACTAGCAGTGATGGTGTAATACACCTATAGTACAATATTCCTACGAGGTCTTACCCAGATAAACCTTGTATAACGTCCGCGTGGGAACATCTGTCTCACCTGTTTTAGTCGCCAAGGACATGCTAACTTTTAACACACAAGATACGATAGTGAAAATACAAGACTTGGAGATATGATACTATGCCTACGAGTGGTAACGTATGAGTTGTGTCACTAAAATTACAAAATTACATCTGTGAAGAAAGGAGATCAAGACTAGGTGAGCAAAAGAAACCGGCACCGGTATAGCAGATTGCAGTTATGAGTTACTTAATATAGGTATGACGATACTAATATAAATCTATATCTTATCTTGTTCTAGCTAATCGAACAATGAACTGTTTTGTGGATTGCTGGGGTAAATGCGATCCCCTCACCTCAACTCGGACGTTCCTTGCAATCAATGGTCCTTTAATATCAACAAGTAAGTCCTAGAGCGCGGTAGTAGCTATCTCGACTTGGACTGAAAGGTTCAAAATCTGTGATTTCAAATCTGGCCGACACTGAAAAAAATAAAATAAAATTGGCAATTTACACATATGTTACTCACTCACTGACTTTTCATTGATGAATTCATCTGATCAAGTGTTGCATTCACAACATCACCTATGACTGCCCCATTAGCAATGACAGATGTGAACATTTTTTTTGGATAGAGTATCCTCTATCCAAAAAAAACAATATCAAATCAAATCAAATCACATCAAAAATCATTTATTGATGTGGGACATTTTACCCGCTTATATACCAATTTTTTTTTGTGTTAATATTTTTTTCCCTAACGTCCAGTTCAGTATACAGATTCAATTAACAAGAACGGGCAAGAAACTCAACTGAATAGTTTTTTTTAAAGGCAATTTATTAGAATAGTAAATAATTTATACAAATAAACTTACATTGAAATACTTTTGAAAAGTCATCACATTGTCAATCTACCGCCAATTCTGAAAGCTGTCTCATGACAAGAAGAATGAGCAAGGAACTTACGCTTTGCTCTTTTACAAATGTTGTTATTACTTTACATTTTTAAGTTGAAATGTGTGAATACAAACTACCAACTAGCACTAATTCAAGCAACTAAATAAGAGTAAATCAGCCGTAGTGATTAGAGCAGACCAGTGCCTACAAGAAGCACTCGTTCACTAGTATGACGGATAAGCCAGTCATCACTGCGCTCGACCATATTTTAGGAAGCCCAATGACCCGGCCCATCACGCCGCTACATGTCTGGACATTTTAATGAGCATTACTACTCAAGACACTTGACCTCATCATAGCTACTTAAATTTGCCATGTGACAGTTATAGTATTCACATTTTACATAAGAATGCATGCGGTAATCAATACAAAAACCGCTATGCTTTCATATTTCTCAAATAATTAAATCAAGAAAGCAATAAAATAAATGCATTATACCGTTGCATGCAAATAAACTCATTATTTACTAGATATATTGTCATTTATGAATTCGTATATCCTATAATAGACTTCCTTACACAAAAATTGTTTAATATAAGATTTGAATTTTTAGAAACTTCCAGATTAGTAATATTATGATGATTTATTTATTAAATTAGAAATCTTGTATATTGGTTATATGTCGGTTTATTCAAAATGAAGTAACATGATATTATATATTTTTTAGTTAAAAAAAATTGTTTTGTGTAAATGATTTATTGCGTTGTATTTACTATACTCTTAAATTACATCTGCTTTCAATCATAGCTAGTAGTATAGATGAGAGTAGGTAGTAGGTAAGGTAATCATTTAGTGAGTAACAGGCTTTTCTAATTAAATATAACAGATATTTTAAATGTATTTAAAGGTAATTCCAGGTATTCCTTTAGTGTATTATTGTACCTAGAAGTTTTATACACATTCCTATAAAAGATCCATTGGTATAATAGGTAATATCTATATATCAAAAATAATTTGTCCTAACTAATTCATCTACGCACAACCTAAGCCACCTAAGGTTAAATATCTTTAAATTTGGGCTGTAGGTAGTTGTGAATAAAGGAAGGAATGATGTAAATTCTACCCAGCAAGGGACAAAATAAATAATGATATGTTTAGAGGGTTAATACCTGTAAGAACATCATTATAAAATGTTAAAGATTGTAATCTTGCGACTGGAGTTAAATATCTATAATTAGATTGTGTTTAGATTTACTGCACTGTCAGTGCATTAGGTAACAGTTTTCACCAATTCCGATGACATAGTCCACAGCCTCAGGAGGACAAACATAGGTGCAATTTTATCGAACTAGGAGTTATTTTGCGGAAGTCCATTTAACTACTTCATGGATTCATTAATTTTCAACATACTTGCTCGTAAAGTAGATCTAAATTATCGTTATATAAAACAGAACATGCGGTAGAAACGCAAATAGTGAAATTACATTCCATAACCGCACTATTAGCAATTTTTTTAGCAAATTTCGAACTGACTGCCGCGCAAATTTATTAAATTCGAAATGAAAAAAAGTAGCAGTGTGTATCACAGTTAAAAATTAACAAAATATAATGTCATATTTTTTTATTCTGTTATCATACGATGTTTTTCAACATATTTGCGTTATATCTTGCGAGGACTCAAGTATGTTTTGAACATACTATCTTTAACAAATTGCGTCCTCGCAAGATATAACGCTCGGGTCTGTTATTCGGTCGGTCGGGTTTGAAATTTCGCCTCGCGTATTATAACCATTGTAACGCACTTATATTGTAATATACTATTGTTTAATTCCGCTACCCATGCTAATTGTGGCAATTGTGGAATTAAATAACATAATATAAATCCATATAATATTGGTTTAATTTTCATATATCTTATTAATATTATAAACTCAAAAGTTTGTGAGTATGGATGAATGTTTGTTACTCTTTCACGCAAAAACTATTAAACGGATTTTGATGAAATTTTACAGCAATACCTATAGCTTATACATTAGAATAACATTTAAGCTATTATAAAAAAGATATTATGTAAATTAGTCGCAATATAATAATAAATATCAAGTAACGCTATATATACCTACTATTTATCTAAACAATATTATTAATGTTATTTATTCAAGTCAATGTCATTTATCTCAACTCTCATTACAATAAAGATTAAATAAAAAGGGTTATACTTCCAATATAATCCATATTATATTGGACCACATCGTCTACAAATTACTGAAAACATATTTCAGATACTGATGCTGCCGAGAATGATTACAGGAATGGAAAGATTATAGACTGCATTCATTATAAGAGTAAAACAGGTAAGTTTGTGTTTAAATTCGATATATCACATGTTGTATCTATTATGGTTTCAGTGTTATTCACCTGTGTGGGCTGTCTTCCACATTGCACATTTTTTAAATAAAAATCTCATGTGTATCCTGTGAAAATAGTTTCACTCGAAAATATCGCACCATGAAGGTTTTATGTGAATTCAAAGTATCTATTACTATAGAATGGGAATATCATACTTTAACCCCTATTATTATTTACTTCGAATTTGACATTACGAAGGTGGCCGAGAGTGGATGGATGCGGAAGGCGGTAGAGCGCATATGGTGGAAGTCTTTGGGAAAGGTCCATAACCAACAGTGGATAGACACAGGCTGATGATGATGATGATGATGATTATTTACTACATTCCAATTACAGTTAAAGTTATCACAGATAGGTATTATTAGTGGGATGAAAACAATATTGCCATTATTACTGGCTACATTTAGCTGAATATAGTAATTTATATCTAAGGTGTCAGGAATAGAACCTATCGCGTTCTCTTGGAATAATTTGGTTTGATACCGGTGTCACCTGAGACCCTGAGATTAGGTTGTTTTGAAAGTCTCGTTCGTTTTGCCATTTACAGCAGACTTTACTTCACTTTTCCCACATCATTATGTTTTGTACTCAATTATTGCTTTAAACTCCTTTACATACACACTTAAGACATATACTCATTTAAATGCAATATACATATGCATGATTCACACATACATAAAACATCTATATGTGTATGAGTATGTATGTCTTTCACTCCATAGATATACAAAACCACACAGCTAGACAAAAAATTAAATTTTTGACCTTATTTTCAGATCGTATATTACTCATCTGTTTAGTGATTGCGGTCATACTGATAATAGTGTTACTGATCGTGATCTACTTTCTGGTATCGAAGAACAAATCTCGCCGGCAACAGCCTCTGCCCGATGACGCAACTCATTACTCTGTAGTGTATGATCATTGTATCAGACAGCGACGATAAGAATAGCTTAAAGCAAAAAATATACCTACTTTACTTTTACTACGTGGTTATTGTAGGGTAGTTTAATAATTAGTATTAAGACGGTGGATGGTATATGGTTTCTTTTTCAATAAACAGTTAGCAACCGACCGTGTTGTTTCACTGACGCTGCATTGGCGACGAGTCGGGTTACCTTAAAAATAATCTGAATACAAAGTATTTTAGTTCATTACCAACTTACAAACAAAATTAACATTAATAAACTCTAAATAAATAAACAGTACTAAAAATTGCGTAAAAATGCCCGCGGGTAAAATAGAACCTTTTGATCTACATTCGAAACAATGGAGTGCGTACGTGCGACGCCGCGACGTGTCAAACAGTTTTTGTTGTGTAACGAAATTAAAGATAGTTTAAAAGTGGCGACTTTTATAACGTTAGTCGGTGAACCAACCTACAATTTAATGTGTGATCTGTGTGCACCAGTAAATCCGGAAGATAAAACATTCACGGAGTTGGAAAAAATAGTGGCAGATCACCTCGAACCACAACGTTCAGTGACAGCAGAGAGACATGTCTTTCGATTGAGAAGGCAATCTATAAGCGAACCGTTGTTGGAATACTTGCAAAATTTGAAACATCTGGCGACGACCTGTAACTTTGGGTCGATGCTCGAAGAGAACCTTCGGGACCAGTTCGTGTCCGGGTTATGTAGTGACGACATGAGATCGCGTCTGTTTGCCGAGAAAGACATAACATATAAAAAGGCGGTGGAGCTAGCTCTCGCATTGGAAGCTGCGGATAAACACGCCGAGGCGAGCGCCAGCGGTGCGGGCAGCCGGGAGGGCGGCGCGGGCACCGGCGCGGGCGCGGCTGGCGTGTGGGCGCTCGGCGGCGGCGGCGCGGACCGGCCGCGCGACGGCTTGCATGCGGTGCGCAGCGCGCGGCCCCACCCGGTCGCGGCTGGCGCGCCGGCGGCAGCGGGAACGAGTTGTTGGCGATGCGGTAAGCAGCATAGAGCAGATAAGTGCCGTTTTAAAAATTATTCATGTGATAAGTGTCAGCGCAAAGGTCACTTGAAAGTGATGTGCAAAGTGTTAGAGAATAAGAGACACAATGCGGACGGCGAATTATATAATATACGTGTCGTATCTACCGGAGACGACCCTTATTTTGTGGACGTTAAAATAGGAAATCGGGTAATTAAATGTGAAGTCGATACGGGCAGTAAGATATCCGCCATCAATGAGGAGTATGAACATAATTTAATTTGATCCTTATGTAAGGTATAATAACAAAAAAACTTTATATAATTAAAGTTTTTTTGTTATTATACCTTACATCAAGGATCAAATTAAATTATGTTCATACTCTGGATCGATGATAGAAACTGTCGGTTATATTTTAGTAAACGCTTGCATTAATGATATTACTCAAAATAATTTAAAATTATACATTATAAAAAATGGTAGTCGTCCATTATTAGGGAGGAGTTGGATTCGTCTATTCAATATTAATCAATTATATATAAATAGTATTTGTGAACAAGACGATAACGGGTTTCGGGCTAATTTTGTAAACCAATTGAAACGTGAATATCCGCAAGTGTTTACAAACACTTTAGGTACATGTAAAAAAACGATTCGATTACAGCTAACAGATACTGAACCGGTTTTTATACGCGCGCGGCCGGTACCGCTCGCTTTACGGGCTGCAGTTGAGTGGGAACTGAACCGATTGCAAAAAGAGGGTTCCATATATCCTGTGGAACATTCCGATTATGGAACACCTATTGTTCCTGTAATGAAATCATCTGGTGGAATTCGTATTTGTGGAGACTACAAAACAACCATAAATCCTAAACTTAAAAGAGACTATTATCCGTTGCCACGAATAGAAGAATTATTTGCTGCCTTAAGCGGGGGAAAGGAATATTCAAAAATAGACCTTACCACAGCCTATATGCAGGTTCCTCTAGAGGAAGGTTCACAGGCGGCAACTGCCATATCTACGCACATAGGCACTTTTGCTTTTCGACGTACACCTTATGGTTTAAGTTGTGTACCTGAAAAATTTCAAAAAATCATGGAGGAGATCCTCCGTGGCCTCTCCAATACTGTCGTCTTTTTAGATGACATTTGCGTTACAGTTCCTGACCGTAGTAGTCATATAAATAATCTGCGAGCTGTAATCGAAAGATTAGCTAAAATGGGTCTCACTATTAAAATTAATAAATGTTCATTTTTACAACCTAGCGTATCATATTTGGGCTTTATAATAGATAAGGATGGGTTACATCCAGATGTATCGAAAGTGGAGGCTATAGTGAACGCACCACCACCTAATAATGTGACGCAATTAAAAGCATTTTTAGGACTAATTAATTATTATGGTAAATTTATTCCGAATTTAAGCTCCACACATAAATCGTTTTGATTTATGTGTGGAGAAATGTAGGGTAGTTTAATAATTAGTATTAAGACGGTGGATGGTATATGGTTTCTTTTTCAATAAACAGTTAGCAACCGACCGTGTTGTTTCACTGACGCTGCAGTTATGTAATACGAATAATACTGGACTGGACTGACAGGAATTACCACTCTTACAGAATAGTGGTGCCAAGTAGTAGCACTTTAAGTGTAGCCGCGTATTGCACCTAATTCTCTAAAATTCTTTCGCTACATACCCCCACCTTCTTAAAAGGCCGGCAACACAGTGTACATTATAAACGTAGTTTCACTGTTTTGAAGCGTCTCATAAGTAGCAGAAATCACTCCCATTTAAGAAATCCGTGATTTTGTTTCCTCTCTATGCTATAAAAACAAAAATTGTGGTGTAAGTAAGTAAATATGATCTGCTCTAGAACTATTTGTGTTCACTTATCTTTTAAAAAGTAATATATGCGCTCACAACTCTGCAACAATGTGCATAACATCTCATGCTTGAAACGGCAGATATCATACTTTGTGCACTACTAGCGACTAGCTGTGCCCGCGACTTTCTCCCTGGGAAATAGTGACCTTGACCAAATGATGAAATAATATTTAATAATCTTACCCAACAACGCCAAATGAAAAAAGAGTTATCGTTCTAGCTTCAAAAATGACAAATTTCCATAAAAAACTTACATCCCATTTTCATTTTATTTTTCTCTCTTAATGACATTTGACCTTTGACTTGTCCATTACAGTGTCATAAAAATCTATACTTGTATATATATAAATGGTTTCTGAGGATTTAATATACCTATTTGGAGTAGGTTTAATGCTAACCATATATAACCTTCAGATATTTTTGTTGAATATATATATATATATATATATATAATAAATATATATTTTTTGTTATTTAAATTAGTTAGTACCTACTCCATTGTTTTGTATTATTAGTTACTGTGTGGTAATACATAATGTATATAAATCATTACGTGCATAGCCATGCCCAAATTGGGACAAACAGAAACATCGAATTTGCGGCTCACCCAACGAAAGAGGATTATTCAACTACCGACCTCCGTATTTAAAGACCGAAGTCCGTGTAGTAGGGAGTGAAGCGGGTGTAACAGTTATCGTATGATAAACAACTTAATTCGGTCTATAAGTACTAGATGGCGCTATTTACAATATTTATAATAATCCTTAACTTTAATACTTCATTATGTTAAATATGAATTAACAGTGATTTGATCAATATAGGCCGAATATAATTAATTTAATCAATTAACAATGAAAATAGACATTGTATTGAATTTGCGCTATCATAATTATCATATATTAATTATATATATAATATATGTATAGACGATTTAGCGATCGTGGGTCAAGACACATCCTGATGCTACTGTTGAAACTATTACTCTGTGTTATTAATTGAAGTAGTCTATGGTTAAATGGTGGATGGTATTTCAATTAGTTTTTATAACAAATTCAAATAGATATCTATGCATATAATAAAACTGTAGAGGTCGAATTTCTGTGTACATAGAAAAAAACGCAAAAAAACGAGTCAGAAGGATGTCAGAAATGAAATAGAACACATTTACATTTTTTTCTAATTTATTGTTTCTCTGTACGGGCTAATCTCCGAAACTATTAGACCGATTTAAATGAAATTTTGCATGGAGGTAGCTTCCATCCCGGGTCAACATCTTAGATACTTTTAATCAGGTAAAATTAAAGAGTTCCCATGGGATAGTTGAAAATCTATAGTAACTTACATATTTAGCTTAGTACATAACCTACTTAAATAAAGTCATTTTGACCTAAAGCAAAAAGTGAGGACGACACGTCATTTATTAATGTTGGTCCAGTATATGTAGACATAATAAATAGATACATACATACATACTAAACTTACAAACCTGTGAAAATTTTAACCCTATGTTCTGGGTTTATCATGTCGAGTAAAAAACTAAATATTATTATTGTAATAATTTGTAAATAATAATAATAATTTGTATTTTGGATATTATATTTTAAGTTTAGTTTTAATTATTTATGAAATTTATTTGCACAATTTGACCCACTCAACACTTCCTATGCCACGCTCTATTGGGTTGACAGGAAGAGATCTCTTTTAGGGATATATCTTCCTTTGTTAACATTAGTTCTAATTAATATATCTAAAAAATATATATTTAAGAGTATTAAAGAATAATATAATATAGGTTTAAATTCAGTATTATTTAGTTTAATCAACCAAAGGCTTTAGGAACTCTGAAACTTAATTTCATTTACACTGCCTTCGTCTCTGCAAACAATTATATCGACTTCGTCCAAATCTTCTACAGGGTAAGGTACAGGCACAGCAACGTCCCGTCCTCGCCCTAAATTAGTCTTGGTTACATCTATGGATGATGATTCCCTCTCTCAGTATAGTTTGCTAGTGCCAACTATAGAATTCGCTTTTTTTGGTAATAGTATTCAATTAAATAGGTAGGATGTAATTAAAGGAATTGAATATTTATTACAATTAAATGTGTATAAGATTGTATTGTGCGCTTTTCCTTACACAAATAGATATCTTCATAAAAAAATTAACAGTAAGGTACATTACCTGAATAACTTATTACATATGTTTACATGTCGTCATAGTGACATTTTTACATTTTTTGATACTAATAGTTTTATTAGTGATTTTTATTTGACAAAAGATACAATGTATGTATCTTTCTAAATTATCTAAAAATAAAATAGCCACTTTAGTGGCTTATAATATTGACTACATGAACAGTTTACATGGTAAACTTAAACATAAAAATACTGACATAACAAATAATTCTATTAATATTTGTGACATAAGTACTATGACTGCAGATTTAAACTGCTCACAAAGACAAAGGGAAAGCAATCAGAATTAATAATTATTCATCAGAACATACAAAGTTTTCCCGGCAGCGAGTTAATTATACAATTATTTTTGGAAAAGTATAATATTGATATTGTCTGTTTCACAGAACATTGGCTTAAAGAGAGCAATATGATGTTCAATTTAAATAATTATAACGTTGTCAGCTGCTTCAATAGAAAGTCAGTTAACAGAGGCGGGTCTATGATAATTGCAAGAAATAATATTAAAGTAAAGGAACGTGCTGACATTGTTAGACTTTCTATTGAGTGTTGTATAGAATTATCTTGTATAGAACTAGAAAATGATATCCTTATGTGTGTGTACAGGCCTCCTAATTGTGATTACAATGTATTTGAAGGGGTGATGGAGGATATATTAAAAAAAATGTTTAATAGTATTAAAAAAATTATTGTATGTGGAGATTTTAACGTTGATATTCTTTGTAACACACCCAAATGTACAAAAATTATTAGTTTATTTCAGTCATTTGATTTAAGTCATGTCTTTCATGAACCCACTCGTGTAACTGCCACGTCTGCTACTTGTCTTGACAATGTCTTTTGTAACTGTGAATATACAGAAAAATTCATAATAAATAAACTTCCATCAGATCATTGTGGTCAAGTTGTTAAGTTTAATAGTCAGATCAATAAAGTCAACAATAATAAAAAATCAAAAAGACAAATAAATGTTTACAATATTAACAAATACAAAAGCGCGATTAAAAATAAATTGGATTTGCTGTTACAATCTAGTAATAATCCTGATTATCTTTACTATTCTATCAAGAGAATATGAACAATTTTTCAAGAAAAAAGAAGTTTATGTTAAATCTAAATTCACGGAATGGGCAACAGTAGGTATACTTAAAAGTAGAAATATTTTGTTTGATTTATACGACCAAAAAAAAATATCGATTTGATGACAAATTCACCATTTATGTGAAAAATTATTCTAAAATTTTAAAAAAAGTTTGTATTATGGCTAAATCTAATTATATTAATAAATAAATTAACCAGTCTTCTGACAAAATTAAAACCATCTGGGGCATTATAAATAAAGAAACTGGAAGATCTAAATTAGCCTATAATTAATTTGCATTAAATTATGGTAATAAATTAATAACAGCAACAAAAGATGTAGTTAATGTTTTTGAAGATTTTTTTGCTAATATTCCGATTAACATTACATCTTCTCTGGACTCATCTCCATCTCGAGCAAAAATATTACTAGAGGCTAATATCGGTTGTTGTGCTTTAAGATTTAAATTTTCACATGTTAGCCCCGTTCATATCATAAAAATATTCAAACACCTAAATTTAAAAAATACAGAAGACCTTTGGGGCATGTCTGTAAAAGTAGTTAGTTCTTTCATAAATATTGTTGCTCCATATCTAGCTACTATTTTTAATAAATGTATTGATAATGGCACTTTTCCACAATTAATAAAATTTAGCAAATTAATCCCACTATTTAAATCAGGAGATCTATTTTCTAATTTGCCAGTTCTAAGTAAGGTGTTTGAAAAGATAATGTTAAATCAAATGTTACAACACTTCAGGGATAACCGACTGCTTCACAGTCAACAATAT
Source organism: Achroia grisella (assembly GCF_030625045.1). NCBI lineage: Eukaryota > Metazoa > Arthropoda > Insecta > Lepidoptera > Pyralidae > Achroia > Achroia grisella. Next base: position 18,592 of record NW_026712944.1, read on the forward strand.
GGTTTCACCGCCGGCAAGTCTACCACTGACGCAGGTGTAGCGCTAATAACACATATTTTCGAATCATAGGAGAAGTCACAGGATGCACTCGGAGTTTTTTGTGACCTATCAAAGGCATTTGATTGCGTGGATCATAAAACACTTTTGTACAAGCTCGAATATTATGGTATAAAAGATAATGATCTGTAGATATTGACGGTATAAAATCTGAGGGAGCTAATATTGGGATGAGCGTTCCACAAGGGTCAATCTTAGGCCCCTTTCTCTTTTTAATTTACATAAATGACCTTCCCTTTATGGTAGAGAAAATTGCAGATATAGTGCTGTTTGCAGATGATACTTCGTTAGTGTTTAAAATTGGACGTCAAACTAATCAATTAGACGATGTAAATTGTGCTATATCTGCTATATTAAATTGGTTTACATGTAATAACCTATTATTAAATTCCAGCAAAACAAAGTGTATAAAATTTACACTTCCTAATGTAAGACCAATAAATACACAGTTATTGCTTAATGATGAAATAGTAAATTTTGTTAATGATACAGTTTTTTTAGGTATAACAGTGGACTCGAAATTACAATGGGGGCCCCATATTTCAAAATTGGCCAATAGACTCAGTTCTGCTGCAAATGCAATTAGAAGAATTAGGCAATTAACAGACGTGGCGACGGCTAAACTTGTATACTTTAGTTATTTCCATAGCATTATCTCATATGGTATACTGCTGTGGGGTAAAACAGCCGATATAAATACTATATTTATTTTACAAAAGAGAGCCATACGTTCTAATTATGGTATGGGTTCAAGAGAGGCATTACGTCAGTGTTTTAAAGATTCAAATATCCTCACCGTTACTTCACAATACATTTATGAGAATATCATGTATACACGGAAGAATTTAGAGAGTTTTAAAAAACTTAAAGACTGTACAAATAGAAACTTAAATACGCAATAAAAATAAGCTAATTTTACCTAAATGCCGTTTGCACAAAGTCAGTAATTCATTCTATGGTAATTGCGTAAGATTTTATAATAAACTGCCAGAATCTGCACTAAATCTGACAGAGAGGCAATTCAAATCTTATATTAAACAATTTTTGTGTAAGAAAGCCTATTACAGGATAGACGAATTCATAGACGACAACATATCAAGTAAATAATTAGTTTATTAGCATACAACGTTATAATTTGTTTATCTCATTGCTTTCTTGATACAATTATTTTAGAAATATGAAAGCGTAGCGGTTTTTGTATTGTTTGCCGCATGCATTCTTATGTGAAATGTGAATACTATAACCATTAGATGGCAATTGTGAGTAGCTATGACGAGGTCTGGTGTTTTGAGTAGTCATGCTTACTAAAATGTCCAGACTTGTGGCGGCGTGGTGGGCCGGGTCTTTGGGCTCCCTAAAATATGGTCGAGCGCAGTGGTGGCTGGCTCATCCGTCATACTCGTGAACGGGTGCTGCTTGTGTGGACTGGTCTGCTCTAATCACTATGACTTATTTTCTCTTATTAATTATTTAACCAGTTGTTGTATATTGAATGTTTTTTCTATTTTATTATTTCATTGAATTAGTGCTAATCGGTGGTTTGTATTAACACACTTAAACTTAAATTGTAAGTAAGAATAAATTATTTAAAAGAGCAACACACAAGTTTCTTGCTTGTTCTTTTTGTGATGAGACAGCATTCCGAATGAGCGGTAGATTAAAAAAAAAATGTTATGACTATTCAAAAGTGCTTCAATGTAAGTTTATTTGAATAAATTATTTTCTATTCTATTCTATTCTATTTTCTATTCTATTCTAGCCCACGCAGAATACAAATGTAATTCCCCATTCATAGAGAATGCACTGCAAAATAAACTATGATCCAGTGGAACTAGCCATTGCAGAAATTCTGTTTTTGGTTCAAAAGTTTGAATACAATTACGAGCTCAAGACAAGATAGCTTTTGCCGAAACATCGTCTGGAATAGCGGCCACTTTATTACCTAATGACTAAACTGCTCATACGTTGTTCAAGATCCCCATCGATTTGGGCATGAGTGTACACCCAGCGTGTACAAAGCGAACGTTTTACGCAATTGCTGTTTAATAATCTGGGACGAGTGCACTATGGCACATCGAAAAGTAGTAGAGGCGGTTCATCGAACCCTCAGTGTTATCTGCAAAATGACCTACCTATGGGCGACGTATCGATGCTGTTTTGTGAGGATTTTAAACAAACTTTGAGAGTAGTATCGGTATGGTATGGTATGTTAGACTCCATTCTCCGCAATTAGCCTCACATTCGGGCCGTTGTGCGTGTAGAGCCAGACTACTAACGTAGCCAGCCAAGCTCCTCCCAAAAGCGCAGAAGACTCCTGGTGTCTTCGCAGGCTTCACGGAGCGACCTCACCGTTCCGAGGATTTGTTTTCGTTGTTCGGCCACTGCCGTGCACTCCAGGATTACGTGAGCCGCCGTTTCTTCAGCTTCAAAGCAGCCCCGACAGAGGGGGCTGTCTGTAGCATCAATTTTGTATAAGTGTTTGTTTAAGGAACAATGGCCCGTTATTGTCCCTATCATTATTTTGAGGTTTTGTCTATCTAGATTAAGTAGACGTGTTGTTAACCGATGGTTCGTTTTTGGAATTGCCACTTTAGATTGTTTGCAATCAGTGGTTAAGTTCCATCTTTGGTTTTGTACTTCGGTGGATCTCTGGCGAATCCAGGTGCGAAATTGCGAGAATGGTATTGGCATGAGCGGGAGGGGGCCTGCAACCACCATACCGGATCCTACTCTCGCTAGTTCGTCCGCGGCGTCATTGCCATATGATCCGCTGTGCCCCTTTATCCACTGGATAATTACTCCGTTATGCGTTGCAATTTTTTCCAGGGCGATGTGGCACTCGATTATTAGTTTGTTGTTGGATTTCCTGTTCTGTAGTGCTTTAAGCACGGCTGCACTGTCCGATATGAATTTAATGTTGAAATTGTTGACCCCTAACCTGTATACAGCTTTTGCTGCCTCGGTCAGGGCAACACATTCGCACTGAAAGATCGAACTGTGTTTGCCGAGCGGTATGGATATGTTCATATTGAGGTCAAGGGAATGCCCCAGCTCCTGAACCGTTCTGTGTTTTGGAGCCATCTGTGTAGATGCGTAGTTCATTTACTGCAGATTGGTCCCTTTCCTCCTCCTTCAATTGTATTTGGTATTTCCTGTTAAACGAGTGGTAAGCTTGAGTTCTGTCACACGGAGCGGCAATCAAAGGTTCATATTCGATTGCTTGGTTCAGGATAGTTGTGTGAGAACTGTAATGGTTTTTGCCCCATAGACCAAGATGGTATAATCTTGTGGCAGCTATAGCTGCTTCTTGCTGTATGTATAGGTCAAGGGGTGTAATGTTAGGGGCTATTTCCATTGCCATTGTTGGGGGTGTTTTCATACATCCAGTAACTGAGGAGCATGCAAGTCTTTGGAAAGATCTTAATTTGTTGACAGTGGTCGTAAGTTTCGACCTTGTCCACCAAACCAAGGCCCCATATACCAGCATTGGTCTTATTACTGATGTGTATAGCCAGAGAGTTATTTTCGGGGAGACACCCCATTTATTACCAAGCATTTTCCTGCATTGATAGAATGCAATTGTGCTTTTGTTAATTTTGTGATCAAGGTGTTTATTCCAGAGAAGTTTGCTGTCTAGTATGACTCCCAAGTACTTGACCTCCTCCTTAAGTTTAAGCTCTGTATCAAAGAGTTTCGGTAAATTGAAAGTACCTGGAGCTCTTTTGTTGGTGAACATGATGAGTTCTGTTTTAGAAGGATTCACGGAGAGTTCATGGTTTTCGCACCATCTCTCTATTGTTCTGAAGGCTTCTCTCATGCGATCGCATAAGGTTCCCTCAAAATTTCCTGATATAAGTACAGCAATGTCGTCTGCGTAACCTACCGTGTAGAGGTCGTTGTCGTTGAGCTCCTCAATGAGTTCATTAACAACTAAGTTCCACAGGAGTGGCGACAGGACCCCTCCTTGTGGACATCCTCTACTTACGATCCCACGTGTGGTAGTGTTTACGGTGAACTGGATTGCACGGTTTTTCAGCATGTTGTTTATCCATTCTATGAGAGTTGTTGGTACTCCATGTATGGCAAGAGCGCGACTGATACTGGTAAAGTTCGTTTTATCAAAGGCCCCTTCGATGTCTATGAAGGCACCTAGGGTAGGCTGCTTTGAGTTTAGCGAGTTACCAATGCGACTTACGACGCTGTGGAGTGCTGATTCCGTTGATTTGCCTTCACTGTAGGCGTGTTGGTTGGTGTGCAGTGGTTTGTTTATACATATCAGGTCTCTGATCTCTTTGTCGCAAAGCCTCTCCATTGTTTTTAGTAAAAACGATGTGAGACTAATTGGTCGAAAGGACTTGGCCTGTGTGTAGTCACCTCTGCCAGGTTTCGGAATGAAAATTACTTTCACTTCACGCCATTTCAAAGGTATGTATCGGTGAGCTAGGCATGCCCGGAAAAGTTGAACCAAGTGTTCAGCTATTATGTCACCGCTCCATTTCAGGAGAGCCGGAAAAATACCGTCTAGTCCTGCAGCTTTGAAAGGTAGAAATGTGTTGATTGCCCATGTAAGTCTTTCTCTGTTTATTACTCTGCTTGCTATCTCCCAGTCCGAGCTGCTGGTTGTCCTACTTTCCTGGGAATTCCATGAGTGGTCATTGTCCGCAAGGAATCCTGGGAAGTGAGTTGACAGTAGTAGTTCGCAGGTTTCTGTGTCATTTGTTGTGTAGCTATTATCCGGTTTTTTAAGACAGCCTATTGTGTGTTCTTTCTCTTTGGAAAGGCAGGCCTTCACTTTGACTGCTTGGTTGTTATTGTCTATGTTGGTACAGAATCGCCTCCAACACTCTTGTCGTCTGTGGCGAATTAGTTTTTTATATTGTTTCCTTTTAATTGTGTATTTGTCCCAGTCACCTTGTGATCTACTGTTCATAGCTGCGTTGAACAGTTTCCTCAGCTTCCGTCGATGTTTCTCTAGTTCGAAACACCACCAGTGTTGCCTACCTTTGTTTTTGGGTGTGGTAAGAGGGCAAGACCGTTCGTAGCTAGAGGTAAGTATGGACGTAATGTTGTTTGCATAGTTGTCTAGTTCCGTTCTGTCAAGGTTGTCAGGGAGGCAGAGTTGTTCCCCTACGTAAGCACTAACTAATCCTATGAATTTGGATTTGTCCGTGTTCCGGGGTATCCGTCTCGGCTGGGGTTTTGGTAGTGATATGTCAATAGTAAAACGGATCCATCGGTGATCGGAGCATGAAAGCTCGCTGGACACATGCCAATCACGAATGGACCCCGAGATGCCTGTTGATGTTAGTGTTAGGTCTATTATGGTTTGTGATCGGGCATTTATGAACGTTGGTTCCGAGCCCTTGTTTTGTAGAGTGAGATTATTACTAAGAATAAAAAGAGCTAATTCCTCACCTCTGTTGTTCGTCTTACTGTTGCCCCACAGCGTGTGGTGCGCGTTGGAGTCAGTGCCGACGACCAGCTCCAGCTTCTCCCTCTCACAGTACTCAGCCAGCTGGCCGAGCTCTGGTGGTGGTATCTCCCCGTCGCTCGGCATGTACGCTGAGGCGAGGACGATGTCAGGGAGGTGTGCTGCACTGGTAATTCTTACTGGTGTTAAATCCCTTGAACAGAATTCGTTGATTAGTGTTGTTTGTACATGGTTGGGTAAGAATACGCATGTTCTTGGTTTACTTACGGAGGTATCCAGTATCACTTTTCCTCCGCTATTTCCGAGACCACAAATTTTGTTCTTCCTGATCCACGGCTCTTGGATCAGGGCTATGGTCTCTGCGTTGTTCTCCAGCACTCTGCGAAGAGAAGCCGTCGCAGTTTGGCTGTGCTGGAGGTTGCACTGCAGGATCTTAGTCTTCCCGTAGGGGGGAGGAGTAGAGGACGCTATCGCTAGCTTCGCTCTCTCCCCCCTCCGCCGGAAAGCACTCTTCATCCAGGATGAAATCCGGAGAAGGTGGATCCTGCACTTCCATCGCAGTCGGAGTTACTACTTGTTCTGTCGTAGTTACGGGAGCCTCTGTCGACGTTGTCGGTTTAGGATCCGTTTGCTGCTCAGCAACTTTCGTAACTTCCGACTGTTTGGTGTTTGTTTTTGTTTGATGGGAACCATCTTTGTCCATGAAGCGAACGTAGATGTTTCCCATCATGTAGTAAATCCTTCTTTCCTGGGCCCTTAACACGTCGACATCAGTCTCAGGAATACGGAAGAACAGACAAGTCCCTGGTGGGTCTGTCCTGATCCTCTCGTGTGTCAGGGTCCAGGAGTTCATGTTCAGGTTACTGTTCTGTCCCGAAAGAAGTTCCCGCAGTTCTGTGGTGTCCCCGGTTTCCCCTGGAACGAAGAGCAGGCACGGCACCTTCTTCGGGATGGCCGATTGTGGTCGAACGACTAGGCTCGAGTCTTCCACTGGAGAGGCCATGGTTTGGACGGTCTGTTCTAGCCAGGCTCTGGTGAAGTCATCCTCGCACCAGGTTTTGAGGACGCCATCCGCAAAATGAGCCTTGCCTCGGAGTTTCAGGTCCTTTCTGGTTTTGGCTGGGAGTGTCAGGTTGGCTCTTATTTGTTGCCTGAGCCTCACCTCAATCTGCTTCCTGAGATCCTCAGCTTGGTCTTGTGTTAGGTCAGAGTAGGGTTCCACCATGACCGCAACACAGAGTTCGTTGGCCAGGTAGGTGGCAGCCGCTTCTGCGTATGTCATAGAACCCCTACCCGTCGCACCAGCGGTTCTGGGTTTTTTACCTTCCCCGGTTGGTGTGACGGTGTCTTCTGGACGTGTACGCTTTTGCGGTCTTGCCTCGTTTTTTGGGTCGTTGGTCCTGGGTTTCTTACGGCCTCGCGGTTTCATGCTGCGCTTTTGTGTGCCAGCAGCCAGAACGGCCCTCGTCCCAGTTGCAGGTGCACTGGGTCCACTCGTTGACGCCTCCCCTTTAGGTTTGGTCGTCGCTGGGCAGGACCCGAGTTGATGCCTCGCAGCATCTACCGCTTCTGCGCGTTGTGCCGCTGCCTTGGCTCTGGCTTTCATGCGCCGCTTCTTGGAGGCCGATTTGGGTTTTATTAAGGTGTTCCCTGGTTGTTTCGGCTTTGATGGTGATTGGATCGCGTCTTTCAGTGACGTCAAGTCCATAGCCTGGTTGTCCGATTCGGTCCCTGATGCCGCTGAAACAGACATCTCCTCCGATTCCACCTTGAACAGTGCCGCCAGGTTCACCTCGGATGGCTCACTCGTTGACGCAGCCTTATTAGGCGCATCGTGGAGTGAACCCTTCTTTGGTTCCCCTGGTGCGGCGACTATCTTCGGCAGAGAAGTTGGAGCTGCCTTTCTTGGCGCATCTTTGGTCGACGCTACTGGTACTTTACGGAACGCAGCCTGGGTTGGCGCATTCCGCTCAGTCACCTTTTTCGGCGTGTCCCCTGATGCTGCCTCTTCCAGCGCATCTTTGGATGATGTGGTTGGTACTCCACGGGACGCAGCCTTGGTTGGCGCATACCGGTCGGTAACCTTCCTCATCATCTCCTGCGACGCAGCCTTGCACGGCGCATCCTTGGATGACGTGGATGGTACGTCACTGGACGCAGCCTGGGGTAGCGCATCCTGTTCGGTACCCTTCCTCGTCGGTTCTTCGGACGCAGCTTTGCTCGGCGCATCTCCGGTAGAGTGTCCAGGTGCATCAAATGACGCGACCTTGATTATTGGTCGTTTTGGCGCATCTTGCGACGCAGCCTTCGATGGTCGTTGCTTTGGCGCATTCGTAGACGCAGCCTGTTGCTTCTTGTTTTTTGGTTTTATTGCCTCTATATACAAGAGTTGGTTTTTTATATACATCACCTCAGGAGCTCTCCACCCTCCACGGAGCCCTCACTTCGGGGACGTCATTCGTTCCACGAATGATCGCCAGAGCTACTCCCTTGGTATAGGTCCAGCAGGCTGAGAAGTGGACGAGTCCGCACGCAGCGAAGCACAGCGAGGACACCTACCTCACGAGAAGATGAGGCAGGCTAGCCCCAAAGCACCGCGCCACGCCGACTGTCACCCCCCAGCTCGCCGAGCCTCGCTTGACTGCCCGCTTATGGGGAATCGCAGCCGGTTGATCGTGGTTAGCTACTCCACGACCGCCCGTTTGAGAGGAAATCCAGACCGAAGAGGTGTGTTGTGAGCAGCATACAACTACAGCCGGTACCCTGCTGCACTCAACCGCCAGGACTCCTTCATCCCTCCGTACGGGTCACCGCGCACGGCACAAACACGCGGGAGGTCATTACTATCCACCTTCAGTTTTTTGCTCGATGATGGACACGCAAGGACATGACCTCTTCATCCCTGCATTTGTCGCCCGGTAGTTTCGGTTACGTCTATTTCATAGGGAACTAGACCAATAACAGGGCGGCAACCTCGTGAAGGATATCTACCGAACTTGCCTTAAGGATCTACACGACTTGCGCTCTCCCTTAAGACCGCGCCTCCCTACCGCCTCTGAAGGAGGTGGTAGAGTAGGCCTGCGTCCATACCTCACTTTTTTTTAATGAGATATGACTGCAGGCCCGCCCCGAGAGTAGTATCACAATGACCATAGAGCAATGAGATGATAGCATGCTTAAAAGACCTCAACTCTTTAGTGACACATGTACTTAACAGTGAATATAAGGTCACGGACAGCATAAAACATAAATGCACATGAATTTTCTAATTTCTTGATAAAAATTGGCGAAGCAACGTATTCGGAAGAAGTAGGGCAAATCGTTTTATCTGATATGTTATAAATAAATATTCTATGTACCTGTGGACATTCAGACATACAAATCCTTACTATTATAATATTATAAATACGAGAATGACTCTGTTTTTCTGTCTGTCACGATTTTACGCCAAAATTACTGAACCGATTTAAATAAAATTTAGTACACAGATAGTCGAAACGCTGGGAAAGGACATAGGCTACATTTTTGCGAAAAAGGGTTGTAAGAGATTGAAAACGGAGATGAAAGGTTGTATCAAAGTATTGTCATTTTTAAATAGAACGATAAAACTTTTCTGGTCTATAATATAAAATACATATTTCACGCGGACGAAGTCGCGGGCATAATGAAGAATGTTAACTAATTTTGAATATTAGCTTTCCATATTCTCTGTCAAAAATAAAAAATATAAGTGAAAGAATTACTTCAATACGTGAATCAGTTTCTGATTTATAGAAGTAAACGTGCGATGCGGACTCGTGTGACGGTGTGACGTCATAGTACAACACTCGCTCTGTCCGCTCGCTCGCTCAGCACGGAGTCGTCTTACGTTTCATTAGAAATCCTTACTAATATTATAAATGCGAAAGTAACTCTGTCTGTCTGTCTGTCTCGCTTTCACGCCAAAACTACTGAACCGATTTAAATGAAATTTAGTACGCAGATAGTCTAGACGCCGAGGAAGGACATAGGCTACTTTTTAATGCGTAAAAAGGGTTGTAAGGGGTTCAAAATGGAAATACAAGGTTATCTTTATGCGGCTGAATACTTATTCGTCATCTTTTCATTTCACTAGCTAACAACCAATCAACACATCGCGTGCGTTTGCGCCATTCGCCATCTTTTCATTTCACTAGCTAACAACCAATCAACACATCGCGTGCGTTTGCGCCAATAAGGTATCCATCACAGAGAACAAAACCACAGATAACATAATGTAAAACGAAAGATCTTGCCGGAAACATGACGTTGACGTTTAGCGAAAATATTGTTTTTTGACACTTTTTTATGATAAAATCGTATATCGTGTGTATGTGTTTTTTCTTTAAACCAGAAATTGGTCGATTGCGAGACAAATTTGGCGATTTTTTTTATTAATTTGTTTTACGGTTCTGGATACAAGTCCTGTTTAGCCCAACTTAAAGTTTTACAATATAAATTACAAAAATTAAAGTCAATGTCAAATAATAATAAATGTCAAATGTCGTTTCTCTGTTCTGACGAACTTATTAAAAAAAAAACTTAATAACAATCACAATTTCTTCACATTTTATTATTTACATTTTTTAAAGAATGTTGTGGTGTGGCACTATCCGAAATTAAATTATTTACCCATTTTTGTAGGTTATACAGAAATAATGTGTGGGTGTTTATTTAAAAAGCATTAACACAAAATTAATAAAGTATAGGTATTAATAAATATATGGTTGTTGTATCAAAATAGAATTTTCTTATTTTTCACTAAAATAAAAACTAACTGTCATTTTTATAAAATAAATGACCTTTTCATTGTGTCATGTATTATGAAACTATTTAAATTATTTAGCTGATTGTAAGAAACAAAATGTTGGTTTGTAGATTAATACTGTAAAATTACTATTTGTACGGAAACGATAAAAATATATTTTTGTGCTGCGACAAAAACTAATATTATAAATGCGAAAGTAACTCTGTCTGTCTGTCTCGCTTTCACGCCAAAACTACTGAACCGATTTGAATGAAATTTGGTATACAGATAGTCTAGGCCCTGAGAACGGACATAGGCTACTTTTTAATGCGAAAAAAGGGTTGTAAGGGGTTAAAAGGGGGGATGAAAGATTGTATGGAAGAATCGTCATTGAAGTTTGAAGCTACAAGCTTGAAACTTATTTTTGAGGCTGTTGATTAAATATAAATAAAAATGACATTCATTGTTTGTAAAAAATTACCCTTAAGGGGGTAAAGTAAAATAGGGGATGCAAATTTTAACGTAAATTCGTCATTTTTGAAGCTAGAAGCTTGAAACTTATTTTTGAGGCTGTTGATTAAATATAAATAAATATGACATACATTGTTTGTAAAAAAAATACCCTTAAGGGGGTAAAATAAAATAAGGGATGATAGTTATTATGTAAATTCGTAATTTTTTAAACTAGAACGATGAAACTATTTTCATTGGTTCTTTTGGGGTAGATTTTTAAATACCCCACTAATGTTATAACTGTGAAAGTAACTCTGTTTGTCTTTCTGTCAGTCTTACGCACCAAAACGAAACTAAAATTTAAATGAAATTTGGTACACAGTTATTTTACACCCGGACAAAGAATATAGGTTACTTTTGAATGTGAAAAAAGCATTGTAAGGGGGTTGCAATGGTACGCTGTATGGAAGAATCGTCATTTTTTAAAACTAGAAGTTTGAGACTCATTTTTAGGCTGTTGTTTAAATATCAATAAATATGACATTCAGCGTTTGTAAAATTTTTACTCTTAGGGGGAGGGAGGGGGGGTAGTAAAATAAAATAGGGAATGAAAGTTATTGTGGAAATTTGCTGTTTGTGTGGTTATGGAAGCTAGAACGATTAAACTTTTTTCTTTGTCTTTTTAGAGTTAGTTTATTAAATACCTTACTGATATTATAAATGTGAAAGTAACTTTGTCTGTTTGTCTTGCTTACAGGCCAAAAATACTGAACCGATTTAAATTGAAATTTGAAACAGACGTAGATAGACTAGATCCTGAGAAAGGACATAGGTTACTTTTTAATGTGAAAAAGGGTTACAAGAGGATTGAAAGGGTAGGTCCAAGGTCATATATGTAGATGTATCGTCATGTTTAAAGCTAGAAGCTTGAAATTTATTTTTTAGCCTATTGATTAGATATATATTTTTATTTTTTATCATTTTTTAAGCTAAAATGATGAAACTTATTTATTTGACTTATATTGTGTTAATTGAGTTAAATATTTTTTCATTATTTACGCGGACGAAGTCGCGGGTACAGCTAGTTATAAATATCTTTAAAAATTACCATTACCAAATAATCATGTGTTGTGCCGAAATACAACCACCAAAGTAATAGTTCTTTTTATAATAATCACAAAAAAAACCAACAAATTTGATAACAGTCGTCGGGTCCTCTCTTCGACGATGTAGCCACATTAAAAATGCTATAGTACGTCTACAGCCTCTGTTGGCGGCACAATCTTCGCAAGTTACGTTTAAAACTTCTTGGTTGTTTTCATTACATTCTAAACTGCAACTGTACCGTGTGGTACGTACGCGGTGTTCGCGCGTGATTTTGCATTTGACCATACAAACATCACTTGCCCTTTTACTTGTATGTAATCAATAGCATCATCACCAAAGCTGTCTCTTGCCGACTTAAATAATTTACAAATAAAAATAAATAAAACGGCGTACGTATTTTATTAAAGCACTTGACCGTTATTCGTAGCTTATTATTGGAGATAGGCACTTCCGTTTCCCGTCATTTTTACGTCATGTCCTCTCTATTTACTCGAATATTGGTACTTCCGGCAGCGTCACCGTGCAGCGGCGCCCTCTATATCCTTAAAGTAAGTTTAGTTTTTAAACCCTGGCGCCTGTATGGCTCATTGGCGTTTTGTTTCCCGTCGAAGTAACCTGAGTACAGCAGCTTTTCTACTCCAGTATTAAAATCTTCAAATAGCAACTAAGGTAATATGAACATATTTCCAGTGATTTTATTTAACGGGTTTTCCGTTCGATATAATTTTGAACCTACAGGTTCTGATTTAAAATTAAATATATTTAAGCTTTTATGTTCTAATTTTGTGTACCTACCTGTTTAATCAAACGATTAGATATTTAATGAAACTTATTGCAATTTTGTGATTATTCTATAGATATTAAAGTACCCGCAGTTTAGAAATTACTCCATTTTATTTATTATTTCTAAAAAAAAAAACATTTCTAGTCTAGTTTAACAGTTAGTTATTTTTGACTAATCATTTAGCAAGTAAGTGTTCATCTACAGTATGAGTGCAATTGAGGGCTCTCCAAATGCCCAAATAGTGGCTGGACCAAGTGAGAAGACTCGTAAAAGGCGTCGTAGTCGAAGCAAAAGTAATTGCAGTAATAGTTCATGTAATAATTGTAGCCCAACGAACACGTCATCGTCTGATGCATCGTATGATTCTAAAAGAAAAAGATCACGACGAAAATGTAACAAGAAAGTTAAAAATCGACGGACAGAAAAAATGATACAACTATTATTTAAAGAAGTGGGTGACTTACGCCGGTCCTTCTACGACAGAGACCAGGAAGCAGCATCTATATGTTCAGAGGTTAGTGGTGAATTATATGGAAACGATATTTTTGATACAAACGAGAGTCAATCTAATAATAATAGCATACAGAATCCGCCAGAAGATTTTGCTTTTGAGATAACAACAAAACTAAAAGAACCTTCTGTCCTTAAAACACCAGACATTTTGTTAGATGTATATATACGGCCTCCTCACCGATTACGTTTTTAATAATAGTTGTTGTCAAAATATAGATTGACATCAGTGTAAATATATTATAAAAAGGGCAATAGAATTATTTTTCAAACATACATATTATTTATTATTTAGCACATCTCAACAAAAAGAACCCCACCACAACATCTGGCGACCGTGACTTAGAAGAAAAATGTTGAGATTAAGAAAATCCAGAACAAATTTACGCCGATTATTCACAAAGACTGGGAACCAGTTATCAGAATTATTAAAGGAACCCATACCAAATACTGCGGAAATAAAGGCGTGTCATTCACTATTTAAAGGTATAGCAGACGAATTATTTAAAGTTGATAAAGATATTTACAATGAATGGTTGAATGACGACGAAACAAATGAAGATGAATTTTACGCAGATTGTGAAACGGCCGATGAATTTTTGATTAAATGGATAACTCTAGATAATATGTATCAAGACGTAATACAACGGCAGAATAAACATCAACCTGCCTCTCAGTTACCAGTTGTATCACCTGAGAGACAGGATATAAGTCCAAGAACTTCAAATAGAGATGACAATGAACAGAGTGTGATCAATTATAAAAGTACGAGAATTTTAAAGAATTCACACGATGTGAGTGTCACTAGAGACTCGATAAATAAAGAAAGAGATGAAAAAGTCGAGTTAGTCTTGTCAGGTTTTAAAAGTTATATAAAAGAAGCAAATGAACCGACAATGGAATATATTTCATCGGGTATGAGTAAGAAATACGAAGGAGATGAAAAGATAGAAAAAGACGTAAGTAAACATTCTTTGAAGTATGAAAAGTCTAGTTACGACTATAAACAAAAGAAGGAAGAACAAAAACTAGATACAATTTTGACATACTATGATTATGAAGAAGTGGAAAATAAATTAGTAATGATTATACAAAGAAAATATTATCAAGTGAATGACGAGTTTAAGAAATTGAAAAACAAGACTATTTTTACAGACGAAAAAAGTATGATAAGAATGAAAACTAAATTAATTCTGAGCCAAGAGGAAAATAGAGATTTTAAATATTTAATAATGATATTATTAAATATTTAAAATCTCTATTTTGTGTCATATAGTGTAATTTTATTTCGTCTAGTTCAAGACAAACATATCAGCTGGAAATTTAAGCCACCGGATCCTACTTGGTGGAGGGGAGGTTGGGTGGAAAGATGGTACCCCTGGTGGGAAGGGATAGCCAGAGTAGCCAAGATTAAGACGAACTCTGATGTTTTCGTACGCCCCTTTCAGAGGCTTTACCTTCTAGAAGCTCATTTACTATTAGCTATCTGATGAGTACTTCATGTCTGCGGGAGGATGTTAGGTGTATATATACGGCCTCCTCACCGATTACGTTTTTAATAATAGTTGTTGTCAAAATATAGATTGACATCAGTGTAAATATATTATAAAAAGGGCAATAGAATTATTCTTCAAACATACATATTATTTATTATTTAGCACATCTCAACAAAAAGAACCCTACCACAACACATTTATTTACAATTTTTTTTTTTCCATCTACTATGGTCACAATCAAGCATACGGCCCATCTGATGGTAAATGGTTACCGTAGCCTATGAACGCCTGAAACACCAGGGGTATCACTTGCGCATTGCCGACCCTTAAGAAACCTTAATATACCCTTCTTGAAAAACCCCATGCTGTAGTTCATTCCACAATCGTATGGGAAAACCGGGACCACCCTGTCGATCGCGGGGAGGTGGCTGTCGGCATCATGTCGAATAATTCCTCAGAACACAGTCCGTTGTATAATCGGTAGAACACACAAAGCGAGGCGAAGTCTCGCCTCAAGCTGAGTGGTTCGATACCGCGAGAGAGATTGGGATCATCGACAATTCTCAATACCATCGCGTGGTACTTCGAGAAATAATTTTGATTTTAACACGTCATGCACTAATTATAAATCTCCCCGGGGAAGATACCCACATTACCAGGGTCATGCTCAAGGATAAAATGTAGACTTTCAATTTAATCAGCCAAGCATATCAGAAGGAGAATCATTTCATAACCGAGGCACATTTCGTAACCGTGGCTCGCGGTCTGGTACTCAAAGACATCGTGATCGAAGCCGACAGTCTCTCCTCGGGCATCCAGGGGGATAAAAAGGCATTATAAACAATGACTCGCAACACTTCAAAGCAGGCCAATTAGCACTTTTTTATCCACAATGGAAATTAATGGGAGCACCAAAGGTCATCCTGCAATTAATACAAGGATATACTCTCAAATACCTCCGCTAATAAAACCAAATCTGAAGAAATGCCCATATCAAACTTCTACTTCGAAAGAGATGTCAGTAATATTATCCAATATGGAGCATCAAGGAATAATAAAGAAAGTCTCTATTTCACCAAGTTTCATCTCCCCAATGTTTCATGTACTAAAAATAGATGGCACAGCTCGTCCAATCTTCAATTTAAAAGCTTTAAACAAATTTGTAATAACAGATCACTTCCATCTAATAAACATGTACCGCATTCCAGATTTTTTACAACCTCAAGATTGGCTCTGCAAAATAGACCTTTCATAGGCTTATTTTCATCTCAAAATACGAACATCTCACAGGAGATTCCTACGTCTAGTTTACAACCACCAATTGTACGAAATGACGAGCCTACCATTCGGACTAAACACCGCACCCAAAACATTTTCTCTTCTTACCAATTGGGTAGCACAGATATTAAG
The DNA here is from genome assembly GCF_030625045.1 of Achroia grisella. NCBI lineage: Eukaryota > Metazoa > Arthropoda > Insecta > Lepidoptera > Pyralidae > Achroia > Achroia grisella. Next base: position 34,605 of record NW_026712944.1, read on the forward strand.
AGAACAAAATGTAAGAATTGTCGTATATCTGGACGATTTTCTACTTGCTCATCAAGATATCAACATCCTGAAACATCAAGTAATAAAGGCAGTAAACATATTGAAATATCTGGGTTGGAAAATAAACTTCAAAAAGTCCATTCTAATTCCCCAAAAAAGTTTGATATTTCTAGGAGTACAGTGGTGGCCATGGGAGAACCTAAAGAGCTTACTAAGAGAAAAGTCAGAAAAAATTGTAAAAAAATGTAAGCAAAGTGCTAAAACACAACAGAGGAACATTAAGAGAACTACAAAAGGTGATCGGTCTCATGAACTTAGCAAGCTTTGTAGTTCCTCGAGGCCGGCTCAATCATCATCAGCTGCTTCTATTCGTGAGCAAGTTACCAGCCAATCCGAGGGTGACCTATACTTTACCTGAAATAATTCAGGAAGAACTGACACCATGTCAGTTCTTGCTGAATTATTTGAGGTTCAAAATTGTTATTTCTCTACACTCCTTCATTATCCGCCACCAAAAATGTTCCTGACAACAGATGCGTCAGATATAGCTTGGGGAGCGCAGTTGGACAATATTACCCTTTCCGGTCTATGGTCGAAAGACGAGGAGCCATTACACTGCAACCAGAAGGAATTACTTGCAATATTGCGTGTACTTCAAAGTCATTGCCATCTGATGAGTCGCAACTCCATCCTCATACAATGCGACAACAAAACTGCCGTTACATACTTGCGAAAAGAAGGAGGCACAAAATCAGTTCAATTGCTGGAAATAATTTATCAAATTTTGAAAATACTAGACGAATTTCAAATACATTTTACAATACATTACATTCCAGGGAGGTTCAACAGCCACGCGGATCATCTGTCGAGACACCGTCAACCTCCCGAATGGCACCTGCTTCCAGAATGCGTAGAAAAAGTATTCAAGAAGTGGGGATTGCGATAGACCTATTTGCGTCCCACAGGGCTCACGTGGTGTTGAATTATGTCACACTAGATTTGAAGGATCCTCTGGCTGTATATCACGATGCTTTCAGCCAATCCTGGAATTATCCCCTGGCTTGGGTATTTCCACCACCTTTTCTAATTCCCAAGGTGCTTACTCAACTCAACAATTCAACAGGCACGTTTCTTCTAGTGGCGCCTCGTTGGAAGAAGGTATAATGGCGAGCCGACCTCAAAGCCCGATCACTCGCAGCGCCATTCACACTGAAAAATCTGGAACGGTATCTAGTAGACACAACGACAGGGTCGCCCACCTCCCAAGGTAGAGGAATTGATTCTAGAGATATGGAAATGTGGGGGTGGTCATCGGCATTAAACACTTGGACACCTAAACAGCGTCAGTTACTTAAGAATTCCTGGCGTCTATCCACTTCAAAAATCATACGATGTAGCTTGGAAACGATGGCTTAGCTGGGCTAATACTAACAAGGTTGACTCTAGAAATCCAACAGGTGGTCAGTTGGCACAGTTCTTAGGAGACCTTTACTTATTACATAACTTATTGTACAGTACAGTTCTTTTACATAAATCTGTTGTGTCTACCTTATGTAATGTAGAAACATCAAGTAAGCTTAGCACTCATGTCCTAGTTAAACATATCTTGAAAGCTATTTCCTTGAAGTCCCCAAACATAACTAAGTCCCCAAAGATACCTATTTGGGATGTTAGTAAATTAATTTCTTATTTATCTAGTTATACAGTAAACGAAAATAATATTTTTAAAACTGTGCGCCATATAGCAGTTCTTTTACTCCTATGTTCAGGGCGTCGCGTTCATGAACTAACGTTGCTTACAATTGATCCTGAACATTGTATTAAATACAACGATAATATTATATTATGGTCGCAATTCGGTTCAAAAACCGACAATAGCTCACACAGACAATCTGGGTGGAAATTACTAAATAATACGGACAATAATAATCTTAATCCAGTATTTTGGTTAGATAAAACTATAGCTGTATTAAATGATAGAAGAAAAACTAATAATTTATTTGAATTATTTATTACATTAAGAGGCGATCCTAAGCCTGCATCTCGTACTGTTATATCTAGTTGGATGAAAACCTTATTTATTGAGGTCAATATTACTGGAACACTAGGAAGTGTGCGTTCGGCAGTGGCTTCAAAGAACTGGATCAAGAATTATCCCTTGGATGATATATTAGCTCGTGGGAATTGGCGATCAGCCAATACATTTCGCAAATTTTATCAACGTCAAATAATTGCCGCAGATGATTCTCCACATGTAGCGCACTTATTTAGTCCCATGAATTGATTTTCTTTTGTTAATTATTTATTGGTAACGATATACTTATAAAATAGTATTTAATTTATATGGAGGAACTGTTTTTGTTTGAAATTTTCTACGCTATGTATAATAACTTTGATTAAAATAAATATTTATAATATAATATTATTTCTCCTTATTTTATTTTATTCACATTGGCGTAATTATTCCTTTGGTACTTTGGTTGCAGCATCACCAGGCGATAACAGACACTTCACAATAATAAGCTTCGAATAACGGTCAAGTGCTTTAATAGCAGCGTTTTACCTGAAATAAAACGCATATTAAAGTATTTACCTTATTCGAAGCTTATCTTTTATTTCTGCCTGGTGCTTTCAATTTCGATCCAATAAGCCATACAGGCGCCAGGGTTTAAAAACTAAACTTTAAGGATATAGAGAGCGCCACTGCACGGTGACGCTGCCGGAAGTACCAATATTCGAGTAAATAGGTAAGACATGACGTAAAAATGACGGGAAACGAAAGTGCCTATCTCCAATAATAAGCTTCGAATAAGGTAAGTACTTTAATATGCGTTTTATTTCAGGTAAAACGCTGCTATTAATAAGACAAATCAAAATTAAAAAAAGATTTAGTACATCTGTTCAACCCACTCTAAATCAATATGTGTTTAGTTAAAATTACTAAGAGAGGTACCTATATTCACAGGTGTACATACGTACCTATAGATATAAAACTCTAACACATATTTGTTGTCTATAAAGTAAAACTTAAAAGGTTTGGTACTTCTGCCTATTTGAGTTGCAATACTTGCAATATGACATCAGTTGGGTATTTTTTTAACAAAACAGTTTAAAACAGATAAATTATTTTCTAAATAGCAAGATAAGTTAACCTACCTTTGCATTTTTATTCCTCGCATTTCGGCGGCAATGAAATCACTATTTGTTGATAAATAATGGGCAACCATTAATGCATCTATTTTTGTCAACATGAAAATTTTATCATTTTAATATATTTTAATATTTAATCTGTTGCTGCTTTCTCTTATTTCCAAAAATTTTTTTTTAAACAGATTAAATATTAAAATATATTAAAATGATAAAATTTTCATGTTGACATTACAAACATTACTTAGATAATTAAAGTGACATATTCTATAAAAATGTACAAACAACTAATTCTACGATGGCCTGCATTATACTTCCAACAATTTTAAGCATATTATCCGATTGCCATTTTTCGAATGCCTCATCCATTTCATTAATTAATAGAATAATAACGTAATGAGCGGTTGAAAACAAAACAAAATACTGACGACTCGCTACTAAGCGGAGCGGACCGTTGTAAAATGACGTCACACGTCACGTGACTGTTAGCGGGACTCGAAATTTATCGTAAGTTTAAATGCCTATAAAATCAAAACTAATAGATATTTTGACTAAAACAAAAACTTTCGACCCATTTGGCATACCTAGTAACATTCTTCATTAGTTGATAATACTTTTAAATGGAGTGAAAAAAAAAACACATAATGGTCAATGACTCTAAATGTTTACTAATAACCTTTAGTCGACATATTGATATTTATGTTTATAATTAATAATTAGGAAGTTTACAGCTAAACAAGGCGAGACTATCATTAAGGGATCTGGGGATTTTGATGCCCGAAGATCTTACTTTTTGAACTCACACTATGCACTCAAGTATTCAGAATCAGAAAGTTATACCCATTACGTCTAAAATAATTGTATTATGTTATAAGCATATAGGTACCTATTTGCAATCAAAAGAGCTTCTTGAATATGACATAAGCGAACATGTATAATTAGCCTTACATGATCAACGAACAGGATAATTGTATTTTTTTCCTTAATTAATCATTTTGACAATATTGTTCTAGTTTAGCGATCACACACAACTTATTCAAATTATATATATATTTTATAACTCAAGCGTGGCATGAAGTATGTAGTGAAAATATTATTCTAAAAGTGATTAATCTTAAAATGTGTTCAAAATATTTGCTTTTATGCCTAACAATAGTATCTTACGGTAGCAGTCAAGAGTGTGGTAATAAATTATTTTAATATCATGTTTGTCTCTTTTTATAGTGAATAGCAATGAAGGTGTTGTTATTTTAGTCAGAAATCTTACGAGTTACCATCGTTATCTAGTTAAAAAATATAGCGTACACTAGGACGTTTATCGTCATATTTCATTCAGATTAGTTCAGCAATTTAGTCGTGAAAACTTCATGAATAGACAGACAAATAAACTTTTGAATTTATAAAATACAATTGCAAAAAAATGTCCAACGTACCACACGTTGGATATTTTTTTGTACAACAACAACCGCTTCCATTTTGAAGTCGGTTTAAAAAATGTTACCTACATTAGTTGTATGTTAGAAAAATTAAAAGAATAATTACTAACATTTGTCTTACAGGTTATACTCTACAGTATACGGAACATGATAATTTGAACATAGTTATACGGTTAAAGAATTTACCAAGAGATCTGCGCAATTATAACTACTCTCTATTATGTAAGTTAAAGGACACTTCCTAATTATCTACAAAATAATTTTCTTAACATATGAATGTACATCGAGCTAAAAATAAAATTAATCTAAGTTACCAAAAGTACTTTCAAAGTTACAAGGGTTTTCTTTAAGGGTTTTTTTTTAAACATTATAATCTCGTTTCAATACAGCGGATACGCTAACGTGTACGCTCGATCGAGTCTATTATGATTCAGGCACCATTTATTTGTGTATAGGCTAATGTACAAGAAGTACAAAGTAAAAGAAGTACAAATCACCCGGTCGTGCTGTTTTACTGGAACTTGCAAAATACAGGAGCCGTGCGGTAGCTGCAGACCCTCCAGCTTGTTCAGCGTTTGCTTTCAACCCCATTATGACTTCCAACCCAAATTAATTAAATTGCTTATTTTAATCGATCTTGTCAAACCTACCGTTGTGTATATAATTTCCAAAAGAGTAGCGAGAATCGGTATTTGAAATACTAATAGCAAAGAATGGATAGATATGGATGTACAGCTAAAATATAAAATAAAACCTTGTAACGTTCTCTCACGCAGACTTTTACGGTCTTATTACAAAAAATCTGTTAAAACTCGGACGAAACGTGGTCTAGATGGTCGTGGTTTAAACCATTCCTAAAGTTAATACTTGGAATAAACCTAACATTATTACGAATCCAGATCTAACAGAGGACTACTTAGTACTACAGTTAAATCGTTCATTATGTATTCCATACAGAAATCAGTCACTCATGTCTGTCACCGTACAATTACGTTCCATTTTACCAGAAAACTGAAAAGATCAAAAATAATATTAGTTCAAAGAAAAATGTATAAACTAAACATAAATTTATTTCTATATATCTATGTCTTCATTATAACTATTTCATTAATATGTATATAATATTTATTAATGTACTATTAGGCTGAAAATCAGTTTTAAATTACAAGTAGGAGTCCGGACGGAGAAAAGGAACGGCGAGATATTTTTATTGGATCATTGGATCGTCGAATGGTGACTATTTCAAAGTCAAATGAGTGAAAAAATAACAAATAACGTCTTTTATATATTTTTATTGTCGTAAAATTTGCTTTAAAAATTTTTATTTAATATATTTTTAATTTTATTTAAAATATTTTTCCAAAAACTACAACTTACAATAGAATTTTTAAAATGGAGTTTGACTTCTTGCATTTAGACCACTGTTAAACTAGGGGCATCGCAGGTCTAACTTTAGACCATAGACGAATCACGATTTAGAGATAAACTTCATTTTGTAATAAGGAATACATTGGTGAATGGTTTATTACTAGTGCTAAACCAGGTTTATCTTTTTGTAATAAGGCCGTTATAGTTTGAAATGGCCAATCACTGGCCAGTACTATTATAGTACATTTATATATTAATCGTGGGTACGTACGAGGCAAACGTAGTGTAGGACGCCCCGCAGCTAGGTGCAGCGACGACATAAGTAGGGTTGCGAGTAATAACTGGAATAGAAGGACGGAAGATCGTGCCCAGTGGCGTACCTTGGGAGAGGGTGCCTATATCCAGCAGTGGACTGCAGTGGGTTGACGATGATGGCGTAAGCCAATCGTTCCTACGATCAAATAATCACGTGCATATTAAGTGATTTGTAGTTGAGAATTTCGATTTTATATAAACGGCAGTTGTATAGTGGCAGTGTTTTTAGTAATAAAAATGCGGGTATTGTAAGCAAGAAGAACCTTATCAACAAATGTTTCATCAAGTTATTAAGAAGAAGAGGAAGCCTATTGGCCTATACTTACGTATAGCCGGATCGTCTCGAATGGCGTGTAGAATCGCATGTAGGCTGGATCACACAATCAAAAGACCTAAAATTCTACCGAAAATATACATGAATATTAAGTGTGTACTTAGTGTTATTGCTATGTTTTTTTAAAAACGGAAGAAATATTTACGGAATTATAAATTCTTTTGTTAATAATTTTATACTCCATTTATTAGTGGAAAATTAGAATTTATTGATCTAATAATAGGTAAGGGAGAGTCACAAAAATATGGCCAGATGTGACAAGGATTTAATTAAAACATTATGAATATCATATAATATTAATTACTATATGATTGTCCCTAATACGTTACTTAAGATAATGTTTCGTTTACAGTACTTCCGTCACAAACGTTGTCTTAATTTATGTCTCCCTGTCTTTTATATGGTCTATATTTAATGATATACCCAGTACCCACGTTATACACTACTAGGTACACAAAGTTTTTGGTGCTGGCATTATTCTAACTCATGACTTTCGATGTTGTATAAGTGTAATGCTGCAACGCTCTCTAATTAGTAGTACCTAATCAGTAATAATTATCCAAAAATCAAGTTATATTAAGGTATTCTACTACAAAATGAAGATAAACAATTAATCCATAGCAATACAGTATTCTGTAAAATATTCACATATTTGCTTTCATTTTCAGCTTATCATTCATCAAAATATAATCGGGAAACACTGACTACTCCTCTAAATAGCTATATAATAACGCTGAACAGAAAGCTCGTATCAGAAATGGACAACACTGACATTATTTTAATTTTAATAAGAAGGTCTGACAGTACTGAATGTCGTCGCAGAACAATAGTACGATTATATTATAATAGTACATTGGAAAGAGGTAAGAATATAATAATAATATACACGCACAACCATCACCATATATAATACATATAATTAGACTAAAGTGCCACAAAATATTTGATAAAAAGACCTCTGCTTTAACCAAGACGTATCGTTAATTAAATGTGGCCTTCGCGTAAAGGAGAGCTCATAAAACAAATTGTACCGACCGCGACAGTTTAAACATAAAAAATATAAATTTGAAATAGACAAAGTATGAGTGAATAATTATGTTCAGCTTCATAATCACCAATCACCAGTTACCATTTCTCCAATTCACAACTGTGCCAAACAAATTTACTAAACCATAGTGGTTGCTCAGCGGTAAGCACTAAACTGTCGTGATATTGAATACCAAATAATGTTATTGAAACTGCGGCTAGCGTCACTTAGAACAAAGTAAATTTTGTATAAGTAGCAATTTTTTAACACACTATATTCTTATTCAGATATCAGTTTAATCCGCATATCTAAGCCCGCCTTAATTGCAACAAAATATTGTTCTAACATAAAATCGTGCAAGAGGTTCATTTTTAACGCGAATGCTTATTCCATGTGTCCAATACTTAATTCTACGCACTCTCGATTATGCTTATGTACACCTACTGTTTTGACATAAATATAGATCTCATTAAATTTGGGTCGTTTTTTTTAATAATTCTATTCATTTCATCTTGTATTACGTAAATTAGGTCATATCTCTTCTTTTCGTTTTCAGCTTAAATGTCTTCGTATCCGCTATTGGCTATGCACACTCTATTTCAGTCTATATGATAATATATTAGTAGTAAATTTCATTACCATAGAGACAACACCAATCCCGCCTCATTTGTCCCGACTTACCTCTGAAAGGGATCTCTCCCAGCCAACCTAACGCTGTGAGAGCGATGGCAGTTAGCGAGCAATGGTAGTTTTATTTATCTGTGTTGAAGATAAAGTTAAATAAATAATGGAGTAACACAGTATGTCACTTCTTTTCATCCCCCAGACGTTACAACATACATCTACAAAGAAATCTGGTAGGCAACCTAAATTCCCAATTATAAGGAGAGACCCGTAGAAATGCAGTAAAAGGTTAATTTATATATGTATATATGTATGTTAATTTATAATATGGAACTTATCCTGTTCTAGATGACCGGACAGTGGATTGTTTAGTGAATTTAGAGAGTAAATGTAACTCAAGTCAATCGCCGCCTGCAAACAACAGTTCTTCAATATCAAACAGTAAGTCACAGAGCGCCGTATTAGTTGATTACCCCGACTAACGGTGCGAAACGGCATGAGCTCGAACCCAAAAAGCTATGCGCGTCAATTTATTTTTTTGACTTATTCTTTGGTGAATAAAACAAAATAAAGACCACACCTGATGGTAAGTAGTAACCATCGCCTATATATTGGAGCTCCACGGACATCACGTCCTATCCTACAGGATAGGACACATGGACATGGACATGTACATAAGTCAGTACACAGGATACATCCTATTTACTGACTTATGTACATCCTACAACCGAAAGCTTGCAAAACAAGCTGCTTGGTAGCTGTAATTGGCAAGACTGAAATACCCACGCAGACGACTTTTGACGATCTACCTCTGGTTATACGTGGTTAGTCAGAAAGGGTACGCTAAATCTCTAGCACAGTAATTAATATATAATATTATAAACGCGAATATTTGTGAGTATGAATGTATGTTACTCTTTCACCCAAAAACTACTTCACAGATTTTGATAAAACTTTACAGTAATATAGATTATGCATTAGAATAACACACAAGCAATATTTTATATTGAAATTTAACGCGGGTGATATCGAGGGAACATTATACTATGAAACATATATACTTGTATAATCTAGTCATTATTCAGTGGACAAAAAGTTTGGTAACGACGCCGGAAACAAGTTACCGACGAACAAATTGAGTGTGAACAATCCTAAGTGGAAACTTCCATGATAAATCAACGACCACTAAAACGACTGTTAAAACTGAATAAACTGAATAGGGAGAATATTAAAGTAATAATAGAGAGAGTAGCGGACAACCTGCTAAGTCAAGGATGAAGAAACGGTCATTCTCGTAATCTTGGAGTGTGTAACAATGTCATCGCGTACGTCGTACGTACTCATTTTTTTGGACAGAAGGTAGGTCCTAGGCTCCTAAGCCTAGCGACGGTATTAGAAAGCTTTTACACTTTTAGCAGGAGCTTGACTGATTACTTTAGTAATGTCGAATCTACACACCTAACGGTTCAATTAGTAGATTTTTAATGCATCATTTTGGCAGTTATTTTATAAAGAATACACATTACAAACCGTGATGGCACTGCTTTCTTAAATACAATATTATAAACGAATAGACATTAAGGAGACAACGGTAATGAATAGCGCCTACATGACATTCTAATGTTGACAGAGGAATTTAAAACAACTAGAAGACCACAACTTCACGACAAGGCCACAACGTCAACCTCATCTCATTCACAGTCATCTGATATTGGGAAATCATCAAATGACCCTAATAAAGGTAAAGCTAATTGTGAGTTCTTAATTTTTGGTATACCATCTGATATTCGACCTATACGCAAAAGGTATAAGCGTTCCCTTACAATGTCTATAATACAATGAATCCGTATTACATTTTAATTAGACGCATAAATAGACAGGAGCGAAGGATGACTCTGTGTATATAACGAATGGTAAGAGGTTCGTTTTCGTTCGTAGTTTCGTTCGTAGTTCATTTAGTTGTATAGATTATTTTATAATGTAATCAATAACAATCATGTAAACTGCTCTGTATATTTTTGACGATAACAATTTTTAGCAAATGTAGAATAGATACTTAATTAAGTGAAATTTATTCAGTATTATTTAGCATTGTATTTACCGAAAAAAAAACAATAGGCTTATAGGTAATAATCATAACGAAATTCAGTCAGAAATTGTAATAACAATCACAATTTCTTCACATTTTATTATTACACACATGTTGCCAGATTTTTGCATTTTTTAAATAAAGTTGTGGCACTATCCGAAATTAAATTATTTACCCATTTTTATAGGTCATACAGAAATAATGTGTGGGTGTTCATTTAAAAAACATTAACACAATATTAATAAAGTATAAGTATTTATAAATATATGGTTGTTGTATCTAAATAGATTTTCTTATTTTTCACTAAAATATAGACTAACTGCCTTTTCTATAAAACAAATGACCTTTTCATAGTGTTCTATATTATGAAACGAATATCTATTTAAATTATTTAGCTGATTGTAAGAAAAAGAATGTTGGTTTGTAGATTAATACTGTAAAAATTACTATTTGTACGGAAACGACAAAAATATATTTTTATGCTGCGACTAAAATAAATTATAAAATTATGTTATGAAAACGTCATATTAAGCTTTAAACCTAATTTGTTAAAATAAAAGTTTCTGATTAAACAAATCCGTGTCGCAGGTACGCTACCCCGCTACAGGTAACATTATTTGAAAATTTGACACTTAAACCTGTCAATTTCGTCTCCGGGATTAAAAAACAAACTATAACTAAGTATGACACTTACAAACTAATTCCTAAGCTACTTGGTGTCCCTGTCGCCCCGCGACCCGCATTATTAGGGGGGCTCGACCCCAGAGTGGGGGCATAGCAAATGGCTAACGCGGGAGACAGGAAAGGTTGAAAGGAAGAGGAAATTGATAGGAAAACGAGGAAGAGTGGAAAAAGGACGGTGGTGTAAAGAGCGACAGAACTAGGAACTCAGCAAGACCCTGAGTCGCGCGGACTAAATAAAAAAAACGAATGAAAAAAAAACTTCTGTCCCCAAGTATGGCACAACCTGTAGTAAGCTTTAAGTACTTTTTCTTTATTTCTTTTTTTATCTAACCTTGCCCTAGGGGCTTTGATCTAGCCACCCGGGGGTTGTTGTCCCCGAAGTAGATGCCGGGACAAAGGGGTCCCTGAGCCCCGACCTTCACCTCCCTAGAGGGGTGCGGAAGACCAGACAGTCAGACTATAACCATAACCATAAAAATAGAAGTTTTAGTTCAAATGTCATTGTCATTTAGTTTTGCATAGTGATTTACTTTGTTTGAATTACACACATTATGCCGAAAATCGTAAATATTTCATAAAATATTTCATTGGTCGTGTCTTTGTTTGGTCTTTTGTTTGATGATACCTGTATCATTTTGTTAACAGCCGAATCTTCTTGCATTTAGTAAACATTGTCACAATTGTGGAATGTGGGTGCAGCGAAGGGCTTTTCGTAAAGATGGTGAGTAGTATTTTAGTAGGTCTGTATGTAGGCAGATTGTGTTTTTAAGTGAATTTTGTTCTGTTTTCTTCTTAAAGTGAATAAAATAAGTATTTACTTCCAGTTGACGATCAAGAATGGGAAAGATGTTTGGATGAAGCAATTGGTTATAAATATCTGCCAAAGTAGAGAGTGCTTAAAACAAAAAGGTTTACAGAAAAGAAACCTTAAAAGTTATATGTTTAGTTAATTTATTTTGAATGTACATTTAAAATAATAATTATTTGTATAAAAACTTTTGCACTTTTTATTTACTATATTTATTAAACACAATGAACGAGACTTATGAATACGAATAATACGAATCTATGCCTTGCTTACCTTTAATATTCCTTGAGCACCGATGACTACAGATATATCTACCCACATTTCACCCGAGCGAAGCCGGGGTTTCATCTAGTATTATAATATTGCTTTGTGTGTGAATGTAAAGGATTTTTCTATAATAATGTGGGGTAATGTAATTTTGTTTCTGTGTAGAGGATGTATGACACTTTTTGAGTAAGAATTGACAAGATAGTATAATCATTAGTCGTGTTTCAACCACGTTTAAATCATATATTTTCTGTTGTCCCATATTTGGATACCATGTATATGTAATAATTCGAGTTTACAAAGCAGTAGCGGCACAAAAACGGTGTCAAATGCCTTGGTGAGATCTACGAAAATAGCCAAATATTTTTGACCTTCATCCAGTTTTATAGCAACTAAGTTGGTTAGCTCATAGATAAGCATATGATTTACTTATGCGGAAACCATATAGATTTTGCGATAATAGAGAGTATTTTTCTAGATAGTGTACAAGTCCATTATTGATAATGCGTTCGAGTATTTTTAAAATAGATTTTTTGAAAACTTTTGGAAATTGGCTCATGGTTAGGGTAAGGTATTCTTATTTTGTTTAACAATGCTAGCTGAAATGTTGTTCTAACCTACCGCATCAGGGTCTTTAAATCCATTTACGAGAGCTAAGATTTCATTCATATCCATTTCCAACAAAACATGATACAATACAGGTGAACAGTAATTAGTAGGATATATTTCCCCTTTCCATATAATATCCATCCGTGTTACATTTATATTTTCCGCTAGATTTTTCCCTATGCTAGCAAAATAAGTATTCACTGATTTTACACAATTAATGGTAGTGGTATCCAATGACAATAAATCGTGAGTTGTAGCATTTTTGGATTTCAAGTTAGTAATAGAATTTATCATATTATTATGTATGCTAGTCATTATATGTACATATGTAAATAACATGATTGACTTACGTCATAATGGCGAGATTTTTTAACTGATATTACTATGCTTAAAATTCATATAATACTTTATATGAAACGAGCGGATTGTATGTCGTATTATAACTTTTTTGACGACGAAGCCTTATTTTGCTATTAAATATTGATTGAAAAAATATAAAAATAAGCTGTCTGTTTTATCAAAAAAAGTTCTACTTTTCCTAAATGAGTTTCAACAATAGATCATTCAAGTATATGTCATGTCAAATTATATTCAAGGAAAAATTTTAGATTATTATTAATATATAAATTATTATATGTGCATAATAATTTAAAACCAAATAGTTGTTTTCGTCTGTCTGTTTCTCTTTTTCACACTTCTACACTACGATTATAATACGGGTTTAAAGAATATATTATTTATAGAATTTGATACAAAAGTTTGGTATCTATAATATAATATACACTAATATATGCATAGTTTACAAGCTCCGTCACATGCACTTTACACTCGAGTGAAACCGAATTGTATCGCTAGTATTATGTAAAATCTAGATGGAGAACAGGAAAACGGAATTGTTATTGTGTGCTACTATTTATATATTGTTACATTTTGCGTCCTATATATACCATATGACAATGTATATATATACCATATGTAATGTAGTTCACATTTCTCGTTTTAATAAGATTATAATCATTATGTGGTGTAAAAATTTTTTTATCCTAATTAGTTTCCTTACTTCTGGTGTATTATGTGAAGATTATAATGGTAAGTGCAAAGACACCTAATTATAAATTACTATCTACACATGTAATATATATATTATAGTCGTCATGTGATTGGAAAATATAATGACAAAAAATATTAAGAAGTTATTAATTTACATTCTATACGGAACAATTTTTTATATAATATCTCCTAAATTGACTGGGTCCGGGTCCGGGGTCCGGGTCAGCTTATATTTTTTTTCTAAGTAACTGTAATCACAAGCTAACGGCCCACATGATGGAAAGTAGTATTTGTAGCCTCCCTCTGTGATACCCCATATATGTGTTAAGGTTCACATCGATATTGTAGAAAAATCTGTAATTTAAAAATATTTTATGAAGATAGTTTCATTATTACACGGCATCGTTAAATTAGTTACGTATAACCCCTACGCATCTCTGTAGAGGTGGGAATTTTTGTAAACCACGGCATTCGGTCAACGAGCACAGAACGTGCCGGTTGTATTTTGGTTACTAAAGTGAATTTTATTAGAGGCGGGTTTATCCCGGATTTAGTTGGGCCTGCAGAGAAACTACAAGTAGTGAAGGTGAGAGTTAATGTATTCTAAACCTACATTCGTGTCACAAGTTACGGGTTTCTCTTCGGGTATCAGGCATCAAAGCCTAAGTCGTCATCATAACTAGTTTGGTTTGGTTGCCATTCCTGACGACTAAGAGTATAACATTTAGATGTGCTAAGGAATGGCAATCGTACCCTTTAATTTCATCTATACATATAAATAAAATTGGATTGTCTGTTTGTAATATTGAAATAACCGTTTTTTACTACATGCATATGAATATAAATATAAGTGTTTATAAATCTAAAATAGACTCCCTCAGAGACAGCTGTTATCAGTTTTCTAAACCTTTCATCAAGCTCACAAGAACTAGGGGTTGTTTTAAGTATGCCGCAGCAAAAATTTGTTCATCACTGATTTTATCCTTACCAATATTTAGGCGCAAATGTAGCAAACGGTTGCTGCAAGAACAATCCGTCGTTTCGTAGTATTGTAATCTACTAAGTTGTGTCGATATGTGTGTGTGTATATATGATAAAATAATCCTGAATAATTCTTAGTTTTTATTTAATGTTGTAACTAATCCTGAATAATGTTTAGATTATATATATTTAAGTTTGTTATTGTCCAATCTTATTAGTTTGTAATCTTGTTATTGGCAATTTTTATGTTTACTTTGTTAGTTGTAGTTTAGAACTTAACTTAATATGCTATCGTCGTCGTTGATCTCATATTGTATTAACGATAAAGATAGATTAGATAGATTATATTACTGATAAAGGCTATAACAGAATAGCAGAGAGCCGTTTTGTCTCATTCATTAGTTTTAAATTATATTATTGTATGGGTTGTATAGTGTGAAAAGGTTTTGTTTGAGACAAATAAAAATTATTATTATTATATGGTACATACACCAAAATAACATTTGTTACATTTTTTGTCAGTCTGTCTGTTTTGATTTGTTTTGTTCTGACTACTCTCTGAAATCGCTGGACCGATTTTGACGGGATTTTCTTTGGCACGTAGCTGATGTAATAAGGAGTAACCTAAGCTCCTTTTATTTTAGAAAAATAAAGTTAAATTCCACGCGGACTAAGGCGCGGGTACAGTTAGTTACTAATATAATAAATATATTCATAAACGATTCATTTATTATTCCTTAACTATTACACCATTTTGTACTGCTCTCTCTCTTTTGAACTTAGAATTATACCATAAATATATAACTTATCATTGAGGAATTTATTTTTAAAATTGTGAAAGCAATATCTACAGATAATAAATATTATAGAATTAAGAAGACATTTAGTTCTAAAAGGAAGAAACAGACAGACACTCTTCTGAATTTTTAATCTGAAATTCATAATTATTTACTAATCATAACATCATATATACTTTATAATTTTCTTTTTGTTTTAGAAACAACGAAAGGAATCACAATATCCGAGGCAGAATACTTTAATTATAGTTGTTTTCAGGGTAATCATTATATTAGTAAAATATATTGGAATCAGACCAAGATAATGAACATGGACAAAGAATTAGGTTTGCATCTGCATCTTCTAATCATTTTTAATAAAATGTTAAGTGTAATTGGCAATCAGCATAATCTGTATGTTTTTTTTTATTAACAATAATGGACCTTGCGTTTATGGTGTGTACAATGACACGGCCTCAATTAAAGGATTAAAGAATGAGGATAAAGTCAGGTCGCCAACGTCTTTGTAATGATTTAACTAGAAATTCAACATAATGGTGTTTAGGGGAGCCGCATGTAAATCAACCTAGGATATTTATTGTTAATAATAAAACTAATTTCCTCCTTATATATCAGCCATATATCATATAAATCCTTATTAAGTTGCAATAACTTATAGGTACCTATTATTATATTATACTGATAAGTCTTTATGTACTAATAGGGAATATAATAAGTAACAACACGACTGCTTTACACTGGGTTTATTAACAGACAAGATGGACGACCGTCTACGAAACGATCCACCCTTACAACTTTATGACACTTTCACGACTACTAACCCATATGGAGTTGAGAGAGTAATTGTCAATTGTCGATATCATGATGAATCCAAAACATGACATAATTTCACTGAATCCAACAAACAGCAGAGGGCACGAATACCATACCATCTAAAATATCGGTATAATCAAGTCCAATGTAGCAGGGATCGAACCTACCGCCGTCTCTTGTTTTAATTGCTTAGGTAGACTATACAAAGTCCTCTGCATGCGCATGCTGGTCTCACCTATTGCAGCCTGCAAGCAGGGACATTACATGGGTATGAATTTATGATTCCTCATCTGTCTTCCGAAATAGCAACGCATGAGTTTTGCCATGGGCGTTATTATGGTGACATGATATTAGTAGTGCTAATACTAATTCTCATGTGGGCCGACGGCATATTACTCCTATCCGTTTCATACAAAAAAATGGTTATTAATCACTGTTTTCATCACCGGACTAACAGAGTCAAACAGAAATAAAAAGATATATATATGGAATAAATGTATATCAACTCCACATTCGATCTCACTAGCTTTCTGTTTATGTCGGGTTGTCACCACTCTATTGTCTAAAACATTTTGTCAATGATAAATAATAATTTATTTATTTAACTATAACATACATTATGTTAACATCTCTTCTAGAACTCTTGGGATCCAAATCAATTCCGGGTTACGCCTTTCATTACACGGGGAAAGTGTACGAATTCGATAATAATACAATCATGAATTGCTACGGAGAAAACATAACATCGAAAAGAATGCTGTTCGTTCTTAAAGAAATAAAAAAGCCAGGTGCAGGTTCGTATCTAAATTGAGTCAAACAAGGCGGAATTTTATTAATAAGAATATATACCTAAGTGTTTGTATGTTGAGCGTTCATCTCATACATCTGTCGTTGCTCATACAACTACATATCATACACCTAGCAAAATACTGTATTGACTAAAAAATTATAACTATGTCAAACTTTACTATCAATGTAATGTCAATTTAAAAAATGGGTTAATCCAATATCATACTAGGTGTGTAATATGTACATACCTATATGTATGTATGTATGTATAAATCAAATTCACAGTATTCGTAATCTCTAAACTTCATTCTTATTATGCTTAAGCTTAGGTAATTATTCTAAATAACGCATGGGGTTGTTACTATCATTCCATTTTTTTTTCGGAATGTTTATACCTGTCTACTTATAATACATACATATCGTACACGATCTCTGTAACATAGTACTGTACCTTCGAGGCGTGTCTAGTCTATTACTGATTGAGTTGTAGTTTGCATTGATAATTTAGGATTGAGAACCACCACAGATGTAGGGATGTCGTGAATGTGACAACAATGTGTACAACAGTTTTGTTATCTGAGTTACACCCTTTCCAGAGAATGAGGATTAAATCTTAACACACTTATTAAATCGTGGCAATTTCAAAAGGAGTTTATCAGAATAGAGCCCCTAATACCAATTAGTAACGAACCGTGCGTGTGGAGGAGCTACAGGAACTATATTATAATGCACGGATGGAAGGACTTGTTTTCATGGCAATAATTATTAATTACATATATGATATTCATTTCAGCATACAGGGATTTACATTTCGTTCGTTACTATGATTATTACACTTACAATGCGAGCTGTAATAGTAGTACTCACTGGCTGCATATTAATGGTAAGTCATATATCAAGCGCCACTAAAGTTGAACTTCGACTGATTGATTGACTGTAACCATCATGAGAAAAATCAGAAAAAAATATCTACACAGTTTGAAAATTATGGGTATTTTAGAAAAACCTAGATATTTGCTCTAACTGTAACCATTTTTCGTTTATTGTTGTTAATTTTTATTATTTTTGTTCGTTTCAACTTTTAGAAAAATTGAGGCAATTGTGTCTTTATTTTTGACTGTGGTTCTAGAAATATTGTTTAGGATTACGGTTCCAAAGTTTAAATGAACAAAAATAATAAAAATTAACCTATTGTGGTAATACCAAAATAAGAATATTTACATATATAATTCTACCTAATATATGTATATATTAATTATACCAATACTAAATGGATTTATATTATTTTGTTTAATTCCGCTACAATTAGGATGTATGAGACCACAAATATTCAGTGCGGAAACTTGACTACCTTGAAACCTAAAGGCCTAAGGACCGTCGCAATCTAATAATTATTAAATTCCGACCGTTATTGAATCTACACCCATATTACAATATTAGTTACAATGTATAAAGTAGTGTAATGGCAAAATAACACCTAATTCGATAAAATAAATACTAAGTTGCAACATATTATTATTTACAGATAAAAATGAGATATTACAAGTATCAAAGATGCCAGAAAACAAAACTGATGTACAATTCACGTTACATTTAAACAAGACACATTACAACTCAAAATTATACTGTATTCAATTTAAATGTTCTTCACCGCAACAAATAATGGTACAGAGTTGCATAAGAAATGTTACGGCCGTAACTAAATTCAACATTATAGATAGTAAGTATCTAATTAAAATGTTAATGATGATATCATAGTAATACACGTGGAAGTTTAAATCGATTAATTCGGTTTTCTGATTGGAGACACAAATGTTCAGACAAATTTATTAGAAACGTATAGATACAATACGTTTCTAATAACAACGTACAACCTATGCATTATCTATACATATAAATAAAATTGGAGTGACTTTTTGTAATATTGAAATAACCGTTTTTTACTACATGCATATGAATACGTACATACACCAAAAAAACATATTTTACAATTTTTGTCTGTCTGTTACTCCTTATTATATCAGCTACCTATCAAAAAAAGTCCCATCAAAATCGGTCTCGCCATTTCAGAGATTAGCCGGAACAAACAGACCGACAGACAGACAGACATAAATTTTTCTCCAACTACCTTCGCAATCGAAGGCAGTTGTGCAGTATAATGGGAGCTTCTCTGAGCCATATTACACGTATTCCGGGGTAAGTCAGGGGAGTAATGTGGAGGACGACCCCTGGAATTTTTAATATTTATCAATGATTTGCCGGAGGTAGTCACTACGGCGTCCTGTCTGTTGTTTGCAGACGACTTAAAGTTATTTTTTAAAATTACCAATTTCTCTGATTGTGAGCTCCTTCAGAATGATATAAACAATATCTTTGAGTGGTGTGAAAAAAATCGCTTGATGGTCAGTGACACCAAATGTTCACTTGTAACATTTAGTTGGAATGTGAACACCTATAGGCATAATTATCAGTTAGGTAATACACTGCTAAATAGGGTAAGGTCTATAAGAGACCTGGGGGTTTTGATGAGTGATGATCTTACTTTCCGAAGTCCTATTACTGCACTATGCACTCAGACATTCAGAACATTTGGATTTGTATTGCGACAGGCACACCAGTTGGACAACATACTTAGTATTAAAATACTATATAATGTCTTCGTACGCAGTAAATTAGAAAGTAACGCAATTATCTGTAACCCACATAAGTCAAAATATATACACATGGTGGAGAAAC
>NW_026712946.1:7500-10215 GCF_030625045.1 Achroia grisella
CGGCACAGCCAAGCCCAGCCCAGCACAGCCCAGCCAATCCCAGCCCAGCCCAGCCCAGCCCAGCCCAGCCCAGCCCAGCCCAGCCCAGCCCAGCCCAGCCCAGCCCAGCCTGCCAGCCCAGCCCAGCCCAGCCCAGCCAGCCCAGCCCAGCCCAGCCCAGCCCAGCCCAGCCCTGCCCAGCCCAGCCCAGCCCGGCCCAGCCCAGCACAGCCCAGCCCAGCCCAGCCCAGCCCAGCCCAGCCCAGCCCAGCCCAGCCCAGCCCAGCCCAGCCCAGCCCAGCCCAGCCCAGCCCAGCCCAGCCCAGCCCAGCCCAGCCCAGCCCAGCCCAGCCCAGCACAGCCCAGCCCAGCCCAGCCCAGCCCAGCCCAGCCCAGCCCAGCAGCCCAGCCCAGCCCAGCCCAGCCCAGCCAGCCCAGCCCAGCCCAGCCCAGCCAGCCCAGCCCAGCCAGCCCTGCCCTGCCAGCCCTGCCCAGCCCAGCCCAGCCCTGCCCAGCCCAGCGCAGCCCAGCCCAGCCCAGCCCAGCCCAGCCCAGCCCAGCCCAGCCCAGCCCAGCCCAGCCCAGCCCAGCCCAGCCCTTCACCGCCCAGCCCAGCCCAGCCCTGCCCAGCGCAGCCCTGCCCAGCCCAGCCCAGCCCAGCCCAGCCCAGCCAAGCCCAGCCCAGCCCAGCCCAGCCCAGCCCAGCCCAGCCCAGCCCAGCCCAGCCCAGCCCAGCCCAGCCCCCCAGCCCAGCCAGCCCAGCCCACAGCCCAGCCACTGCCCAGCCCAGCCCAGCCTGCCCAGCCCAGCCCAGCCCTGCCCAGCCCAGCCAAGCCCTGCACAACCCAGCTCTGCCCAGCCCAGCCCAGCACAGCCCAGCCCAGCCCAGCACTGCCCAGCCCAGCCCAGCCCCCAGCCCAGCCCTTCCCAGCCCAGCCCAGCCCTGCCCAGACCTGCCCTGCCCAGCCCTGCCCAGCCCAGCCCAGCCCAGCCCAGCCCAGCACAGCCCAGCCCAGCAGCCCAGCCCAGCCCAGCACAGCCCAGCCCAGCCCAGCCCAGCCCAGCCCAGCCCAGCCCAGCCAGCCAGCCCAGCCCAGCCCAGCCCAGCCCAGCCTGCCCAGCCCAGCCCAGCCCAGCCCAGCCCAGCCCAGCCCCTCACAGCCCAGCCCAGCCCAGCCCAGCCCAGCCCAGCCCAGCCCAGCCCAGCCCAGCCCAGCCCTGCCCAGCCCAGCCCAGCCCAGCCCAGCCCAGCCCAGCCCAGCCCAGCACTGCCCCCGGCCAAGCCAAACCCTGCCCAGCCCAGCCCAGCCCTGCCCAGCACAGCCCAGCACTGCCCAGCCCAGCCCAGCCAGCCCAGCCCAGCCCAGCCCAGCCCAGCCCAGCCCAGCACAGCCAGCCCAGCCCAGCCCAGCCCAGCCCAGCCCAGCCCAGCCCAGCCCAGCCCAGACCAGCCCAGCCCAGCCCAGCCCAGCCCAGCCCAGCCCAGCCCAGCCCAGCCCAGCCCAGCCCAGCCCAGCCCAGCCCAGCCCAGCCCAGCCCAGCCCAGCCCAGCCCAGCCCAGCCAGCCAGCCCCAGCCCAGCCCAGCCCAGCCTGCCCAGCCCAGCCCAGCCCAGCCCAGCACAGCCCAGCACTGCCCAGCCCAGCCCTGCACAGCCCAGCCCAGCCCAGCCATCCCAGCCAGAACTGCCCAGCCCAGCCCAGCCCAGCACAGCCCAGCCCAGCCCAGCCAAGCACACTGGCCCAGCCCAGGCCCAGCCCACCCCGCCCTGCCCTGCCCAGCCCAGCACAGCCCAGCACAGCCCAGCCCAGCCCAGCCCAGCCCAGCCCAGCCCAGCCCAGCCCAGCCCAGCCCAGCACAGCACAGCCCAGCCCAGCCCAGCCCAGCCCAGCCCAGCCCAGCACTGCCCAGCCCAGTCCAGCCCTGCCCAGCACAGCCCAGCCCAGCCCAGCCCAGCACTGCCCAGCCCAGCCCAGCCCAGCCCAGCCCGGCCCAGCCCAGCACAGCCCTGCCCGGCCCAGCCCAGCCCTGCCCAGCCCAGCCGGCCCAGCCCAGCCCTGAACAGCCCAGCCCAGCCCAGCACGGCCCAGCCCAGCCCAGCCCAGCCCTGCACGGCACGGCCCAGCCAAGCACAGCCCAGCAGATCCCAGCCCTGCCCAGCCCAGCCCAGCCCAGCCCAGCCCAGCCCAGCCCAGCCCAGCCCAGCCCAGCCCAGCCCACACATCCCAGCCCTGCCCAGCCCAGCCCAGCCCTGCCCAGCCCAGCCCAGCCCTGCCCAGCCCAGCCCAGCACTGCCCAGCCCAGCCCAGCCCTGCCCAGCCCAGCCCAGCCCTGCCCAGCCCAGCCCAGCCCAGCCCAGCCCAGCCCAGCCCAGCCCAGCCCAGCCCAGCCAGCCCCAGCCCAGCCCAGCCCAGCCCTACCCAGCCCAGCCCTGCCCAGCCCAGCCCAGCCAGCCCAGCCCAGCCCAGCCCAGCCCAGCCCAGCCCAGCCCAGCCCAGCCCAGCCCAGCCCAGCCCAGCCCAGCCCAGCCCAGCCCAGCCCAGCCCAGCCCAGCACAGCCCGGCCCAGCCCAGCCGTGCCCGGCCCAGCCAAGCCCTGCCCTGCCCAGCCCAGCCCAGCACTGCCCAGCCCAGCCCAGCCCTGCCCGGCACAGCCCAGCCCTGCCCGGCACAGCCCAGCACTGCCCGGCCCAGCACAGCCCTGCCCGGCCCAGCCCAGCCCTGCCCGGCACAGCCCA
>NW_026712948.1:0-44797 GCF_030625045.1 Achroia grisella
ACATTAAAATACTAGTTTAACTGGATGATCTAAGACAATATGATACATAGTAAAATTTGCGATCAACTACACCACGGTTGTTAGTAACAGTTCTTAAGCACTCATGAACTAAGCAATTACATAAAGTCTGTTCCGGGACTATGACTTCACCATCTTGAGTATTTATAGGTATTCTGATTAATTTAGAACTATTTGCTGGTATTATATCCTCATACAGGTTGACATTCCTTGCATTAAAAAGCTGATTGGATTTATAGCGTACTTAGTTGTATGGTAAAATTTTTTAAGTCTATCTTTGCTTCCCACTTAGTAAGTAAATCTAGACCTATAAGTCCATCAAAATGATTGTGAAATCTGTACACAAATATTTTAATTATATCACTGTCTTGAAATTCTGTAAAACTAGGTAGAGTAATAGAATAATTATTTCTCGTGGTGGCGTGTACGTTTGTCACTCAAAGGGGTCATAATTTGAATATAATATGGGGGAAAAATTGTTCGACTGCTTCTCTGGACTGATAAAAGATTGATTAGCTCCGGTGTCAATTAATAATTTTAATGGTGGATCATTAATACTTATATATGGCAATTGACGTTGTGTTTGCAAGTTAATTTCTATATGGGCTTTTATTTCATAACCTTCTGAAAATTTTCAGTCACAATTACTGGTAGACGGCTCAGGCTCATCCTGTTGGTCTATCTCATTTATCTCAATAGGCATGTCAAACCGATGTGAATAGTCTGAATAAATAGGGTATTCATTAAAATAATCGTATGGACTGAATAACTATAATCACTTTCATAATATTCTGGGAAACAATAATTATTATCATAAAAATTTGCACACTCATTAAAATTAACGTCGCGCGATTTAAAATAGTTTGACGGTGGAGGGTTGCTGAACTTACGCCAATCATGACCGGTTGGTGGCAATATTTTCGGTGCGAAATTACTCACGCCGCTCATAGGTTTCGGGGTAGACATGGCTTGTGGCAGATTACGTGGTGGTAATCTAAACATGTTACTATTCTGGTTATAATTAGGCGGTGGCGCACGGAACATTTGGTGCGTACGCGACGGCATTCTGAACTGTGATTGATTATGCATCTTAATCGGAGGTGGTAAATTAGTTAGCATTGCCATGAGAAGGTTGTTGGTTATTATTTAAATGAATTGAACTGCGCGGGTCTTTGTAACATAGGCATAAAACTTGGCGATGTATTATAATTAATAAACATAGTCTTAG
The DNA here is from genome assembly GCF_030625045.1 of Achroia grisella. Classification (NCBI taxonomy): domain Eukaryota; kingdom Metazoa; phylum Arthropoda; class Insecta; order Lepidoptera; family Pyralidae; genus Achroia; species Achroia grisella. The sequence continues at coordinate 1,247 of NW_026712948.1, forward strand.
AGCTAGGGTTAGTACTTGTATGCGGTTTCTGTGAAGTGTCATTACGTTGCTGGGTATATATAATATTTAATTCCTCTTGAACATACTGTAAGGCTTTTTCTGTCGTATCTGGTCTCATACACCTTATACGAGATCCTAGTGGCTCCTTAAAGACCATGGAGAAAAGCTTGTAGAGTTAATTTTTTATATAAGTCACGTTTAGCCATGATAGTAGTTTCTATGGACTCGTGTAAAGTTATATAGGTCATCACGGTGCTAAAAAGGGTTTGACATCTATCATAAAATTCCTGAGGCGTATTCTGGCCTTGGGACTGTAATGCAATATCATTATATAACGCAGTCTCGTCGCGCTGGTCAGAAAAATTATTAATAAGTGCATTCCTGATACCTAACCAATTTTCAGGAATACCATTTGAGTTTATAAGTCTAGCTGCATTACCTATTATTTTATTTAATATGCCGTTAAGCAACGATAAATTATTTAGGTCGCTGCCTGGCCCTTGGACTAGGTAAGACGACACCAACTGATCGCATAACTTGATAAAACGCGGAAGTACATTAGGGTTGCCGTCAAAATCAGGCACTACACGTAAGGCTTTAAAAAAAATCTTTTCTGGATCGTATTCCATTTCTAAAAAACTTATATTACGTAATTTATCGACTACACTGGCCCGATGAGACTGTTGCGATACAGCCTTCGGGGTCCCCGAGGTTCTGGGATGGAAAATTGTGAAAAATATCTAGGAACTAAAAGGAAAGCAACACGAGATAATTCTGTGCAACTCACATATATATTTCCGGTTTTTCTTTGTGCAGCATCGATGTCTGGATACTTCCTGGGGCTGGACTCGTAGTTCTGGATACTCGGCTACGGTTTGGGAATCGATTAGCGACACGTATAACGATTGCGATAAAAGTCTTTTCGCGCACTAACCCGAGTATCCTACCGGCTGCGCCAATTACGTGCGTCGCAGGAGGAGTTAAAAGAAAACCAAAATTATTTTAATATATTTAATTAAAAATAAAATATGACTATAACTATCTTATGACTATCTTCGGACGAAGTTGGTACCGAATTGATTTTAATAGACAAATACTGAGACGCGGAAACACTAGTTAAGATGTCGAGTTAGCAGTTGCCCAGCGCGTTGGGTCAACGAAGATATGGGGCGCTGATTTGTCATTTCGAAGTACGGACACAAAGTACAAGGCCGGGCTCCAATCAGCAATTTCCGTATTAGCAACAGCTATAACAATATATATATATATATAATATATATATTATGAACATATTTATTTCTTATACATATTCTATTTGGGAACTAGTAAAACTACAAAAAACTCTTAATATTTATTAACATAATAACAAGTAAAATTATTGCGTACACATAGTATCTGTCTTCTATGCCCACATCTTCCACAGCTTTATCGTCATAATATATTCAATTATACCTCCTAATATTCTCGAAATATGCTTGCTAGTGGATCTCTTCTCGCTGTAAACATCTCTGGAGACGACGCCAAATTGATTGGGTCATTCACAAAGTTTTCAATAGACGCTTTGTTATGCCGGTTTTTTAAATCACTACAACTCCAACTAAATTATGTATATGAACCTCTATGTTCATTCAACAGCCATTACAAAGAAAACTATTTATAATTATTTTATGTTAAAATTGTCTTGAACAGAAACATTTATCCAGAAGCAATTTGAATACAGTAATTTAAAATAGTCACAATGTTTTCGTTCATAAAAGGCTTCTGGAAGTCTATTATAAGTCTGTATACCTACACATATAAAACCTATTTATTTTCTATATATATAAAATCTATCTACCTCCAGTCTGTTTGCATTTCTTGTATATCGCGGGTAATACAAGAAATAATTTTTGTTTATTCGCTTACAACATGTTGTCTGTCTGTTCCTGTCTGTTAAATAACTTTTTAACCAATTATAAGCTGGTCCTAGTCAGGCGGAGGTTATGGAGCGATAATTATTTTTATTGAACGGTTCTAGCCCTAAATTTCTACAATATTTTCTGACACAGAATACACACTTTCTGTGTCCGCAACAAACTTGGGCTTATTTAATATCAATACCATCTTTTCACTTATACTTTATTTTCAGAAATAAGAAATGGGAGAAATACAAATTAAAGTTTATACTATAATATTTAACACATAGACAGCCAATCCACGCCCGATTTATATAATAAATATAATATATTTACTAAAATATACATACATTGTTATGCCGGTTTAATTTTATTATAATTATTCTATGCCATATGATATTGTTCACCAATAAATAGTATAGTAATATAAAAAAACTTATATATATATATATATATATATATATATATATATATATATATATATATATATATATATAATGTACTATCTAGAATCTTTATCGTTAAAAAGTAAATGAAAAATCTAAAACTAAAACCAGCAAACACTTATATGATAAGATACATAAGTATCTTATCGGAGATTTGATAAATCTCAATGCTGACAGAACACTACAAGAATATCTGCAACAAAAAACTAAAATGTAATCTTATCAGGAGAAATTATTTTGATATACGAAATATAGAACATATATATTGAACTGAATTACAAGTGGAAATGATTAATATTAAGTTTGGATACAACGGACAAAAATGAGTTTCGATAATAAAGTGGTTATTGTGACAGGCGCTAGTTCCGGAATTGGAGCAGCGACTGCTAAACTATTTACTAAGGAAGGTGCTAATGTCGTTATGGTAGGAAGAAACGCGACCAAACTCCAGAATGTCTCTTCAGCCTGCGGGAAGATCGGAAAAGCACCTCTCGTAATTAAAGCAGATGTTTCAAAAGATGCAGATGTTAAAATAATAATTGATCACACTATAAAAAAGTATGGTAAACTAGATATATTAATCAACAATGCAGGACTTGGTAGAGTGGGTTCAATAGCTGACGGAAAAATAATGGATACGTATGATGAAATTATGAATGTAAACCTAAAGGCCGTTGTTCATTTGACAGCTTTGGCTGCACCGTACCTTACAAAAACGAAAGGATCCATTGTTAATGTGTCTAGTGTAGGAGGATCTTTAACACCTACTTCAATTTTGCAAATATATGCTACGTCAAAAGCAGCATTGAACCATTTCTCTCGAGGTGCAGCTCTGGAATTGGCAAAATCAGGAGTTAGAGTGAACGTCGTGAGTCCTGGACCAGTTGATACTGATTTCGTTGAAAACGCGGGCGTTCAAATTTCTATAGATGCATTTGTTAAAGAACTACCTCTTCCTAGAGTAACAGAATCAGAAGAAATAGCCGATTTAATTTTATATTTATCAAGTGAAAAAGCAAAAGGCATTACTGGTTCAAATTTTGTTAGTGATAATGGAATGATGTTGATGGCGTAATGTAAAACAGCTAATTTCATAGCAATAAAGTACTTATTCTTGTAACCGTATATACTTATTTTGAACCTGCTTTAAACAAGAACAGACAGCTGTCGTTTAATTATGAATAGGCTGTTTTAATTAAATATAAAAAGTGTAACGTCATCCAATATATATGTCCGACGATAGTCAATACATTCTATTCGTTATTACAAAGGGGAATGATTGAAAAAACTCCTGAATCAATGAAATTGCCTCGATTGTCTAGTGAATAGATAGTGTGCCTGCCTGCCGATAGCGGGTACGGGGTTCGAATATTATAGTCGTGCTTTGTATGTACATACCAACGAGATTTCGACGACTATTTTCCTATAGTATCTACCAATACTGAATAGCGAGTGTTTTAAACATTAAGGAAAACATTGCCATTTTCAATACATCATGTAGTTGAAATTATTGATGTATAAAATATAACAATTATAGGTAGGTAATGAAAATAAAAAACATCGCTTATTACATAATTTGTTTTTATTTATCATCAGATAAAAAATCGTCACTATCGCTTTCAGTGACATTAATTATAAATCTGTCTGAAACATTGTCGACCATGTGGTCGAGACCATACTTTTTGTCTTCTTCTTTAATTATATGAGACATGCAGCTACTCCATATTTTAGGTTTGATATGTTGAAGTCCTTCTTCAAAAGTTTTTTTACTTCTGTCATTTGTTCTTCTGTGTTTTGTTGTTTCTTGCAACATATCCTTTAGCCTGCGCCCATACCAACTCAATGATTGAGCTCACAGTGGTATGGGGGCAGACGTAAAACGATTATCCCATGCTGTGCTGCCATCTCGTCCACAACATATTTATCGCAATGTTCTTGTTTTTGCTGCCGTACAATGTCTATAAGAGTAGCTTTAACCGCTGTTGCTTCGAATGAAATATTTTTGCTCGTTAGCCACTCTTATATTCTAGGTTTAATCCAAGACAATGTAGGCAGCGATTCTAGTTTCCTGGAATGGTAAGGGGCATTCCATCACTACTACGGAATTTGGTTTTAGTTTTGGGAAGACCCCCCTAAACCTGTTTTCAAAGGAATCGGCATTTATCTCTTGATAATAATCTTCTTAATTTTTTTGGCTTCGATAGTTAATAACCTGTATTCTACGAATCCTTCTTCCCCGCCTATAATGGTCTTTTTAATTTTTTTGGCTTCGAATGTTATAAGCTGTCTTCTACGAATCCTTCTTGCCCGCCCGTATGGCCGATAATTAATCGTTTGCACTTTCCTGAATGCTGTTTCAAGCCAGTGGTCAAGGAATCTAGGAAGGCCTGGCGGGACGATAACACTGTCTGGTCAATCTATTAAATAACTTGTAGGGAGTCAAGAGATATGCGCGAAACCGCACCTCCCGCGATTCGGCCAGTATAACCGTGAGGTTGGAATGGCCATGGGTTGGTTGAAGGGTTTGTCTGATCAATCCCTTCTTTGGTGCATGACCTTCAAGATATTGAAAAATATCAATTAATTATTGAAAGTACAATTTGTTATAATAAAGGCCAGTTTATTGTACAATCACTTTATTGCAACAACTAAACTTATTAACTTATAAAGACAAAGGTAGTAATATTAGAGTTATTTCCGTAGACTTTCATTTACACATCATGGAGAACGAAACACACAGCACTCGTTAGTACTCGTTACATATACATGACATTTTGTACAGCACTCAGTTGACAATTACTTTGACAATGATATATGTTTCAGTACGATCATAGACTACATTATATTTCAACACAATTAAAAGAAAGTAAAGAAAACAGAAAATTTTAATGAAGTATGTATGTAAGTAATTGTAGTAACTTGTAATAGCGACAGTGACCTTCGAAAAATTAAAGATTATAGAATGGAAGGAAGGTGTATTTATTATCAAGATGAAAGCTGGATCAACGATACCTTCGTTTCATCTTGATAATAGTCTCTTTCGTATCTTTATGGGTCATTGTAAGTTAAGAGGTAATATGTTGTGTGAAGTGACAGCATGGCATTGTTCTTTATAAATTTGTCAGTTGTTAAGCTATGCAACATATTTTAGTCAAATATTCCTCCATACCTGCAAAATATTCTAGCTTCAGACTAAAAAGTGTACGCAACAAACCCAGCCTCCTGGTGAGACCTTTGTCCTCGTATGCTTTTTCCAAATTCGTCCAAGCTTCATGCGCAGTATCGACGTTCCGCACATGTACAAACGCCACAGGATTCAAGCTCAAGCATATTCTCGCCAACGCCTTCTGTTGTTTTTTCTTGTCATTGCATTGAGGTTTTCCAGCATCTGTACGCTCTATGCATTCCCACAAGTCCTCAAGGATTACACTGAATGGAAGTTCATTATGCATATGGTCCTAATATGCATAATGAACTTCCATTCAGTGTAATTTGAAAGGCCATTTAGCTTTTCTACAGCGGGAGCAACAGCAGCATTCATATTTGCCATTTTTCCTCCAACTACAATTTCAAAATATTTTTCAAAAATATCACCAGAAACGTAAAAATATTGAATTAAAATTTATTATATCTAACGCTCTGCTACCATATTGGAGAAAAATATTATTAAAGAAAACAACACATATTGGTAGACATTAGTAAAATTGTAATACAAGAAGTAGAGTGACGATCGACGTCAAAATATAAACTATTGAGGTTACATGCTACAACACTCCTCTGTCCAACGCTTTCTTTCTCCATGTGGGTTCAGCCACGGCCCTTATGTCTTCCTCCGACCTCTTTTTCTGATTATTAATATATACAAGTTGTTATACTGTATTTTGTATGACTAATGTATATATATAATAATTTTAATCTATTACAAATTTATGAATATTAATGGCATGCTAGGAGTAGTTGGATACATTGATGGGACCCATATTGCTATTATACGGCCCATAGAGTATGAAGAGGCATATTTTAACAGACAGTATCATTCCCTTAATGTCCTTGTTGTAAGTTTAAAAGAAATTTATATAATGTTTACAGAAATTAATAATAATAACAATGTATACAGTAATAAAATCTTCCTGTATAATTTTCGTAGATACCTATGATTTCATTGTATTTGGATTGGTTAGAATTTTGAGTTGTTGTATTAAAATTTATTACTACTTGTTATATTTATACATCTATCTATGCTAATAAAAGAAAGATAATATTAATGAACTTTGAATATGTAGTATGGACTATTTATGCTACATGAATTTATTCCAGATATGTGATGCTAACTTAACAATATTACATATAGATGCTTATTCAGAGAATTTGAATTTAAATGGAGAAACTTGCTGGCTTTTAGGTAAATGTTTTTGTTATGCTGTCTAAAATAAAAGCATTTCGTTATACATATAAGAACAAAATTACTATAAAATGCTACATAATATTTTTTTGCAGGTGACTCTGGTTTTGCCCAAAGATATAATGACCCCTATATTAAGGGCTGCAGAGGGATCTCCAGAAGATTTATATACGAAGATCCACTGCAGTACCCGGAATGTAGTGGAACGATGTTTTGGCGTTATGAAAGCTCGTTGGCGGTGCTTACTATCACATCGCGTACTCCACTACAATCCGCGAAAGGCAGGAAAGATAGTGAATGCCTGTGCAGTACTGCATAATATTGCAAATGCTCACAATGTCCCCATACCACAAATGACTGATAGCGATCAAGAGGCAATTCAGTACAGCCAGGTACGGCATGACATGCATGATGTTCAGGATGCGGCAAGATCCTTGTTGGTACAGAGATTGTGGGCTGGAAGGCGTAATTAATAACACTCTAATATATAATGTTAGATGTGAAGTAGTAGTGACATGAATCAGTCATGCTTACTTAAATGTCCATAAAGGCGTAGTCCATAGTGACGGGCCATTTAATTAAAACAGCAACAGTTTGTTGCACGTTCTTCTAGTTATCAGACTGCTTTCAGAGTAAGCAGTAGAATAAAAATATTGTGACTATTAAAAAGTGCTTATATGTGTTTTGAGTTTAATTTGAATAAATATCTTTAAAGTAGTTGACTCACTGTAGTTTAGAGGCAATTCCACTATATAATATTCAATACTTACAGAAATAACATAAAAAACATATATACAATACAATACAAACTGAATAGTCTCCTATTCAGTTTGAATATTTCCATGCAATGTTTGTACAAGTTGTTGTAACACTCCTAGTATGGCGTCCTGCGTATTACACAACCTTGTAAGCGTGTCCGCATTGCTCTCCTCCAATGCGAGACGACGCTCCTCGGCTGCGATCCGTCGCTCCTCTATAGTTAATGCCTAAACGGGTACTTCATTGCTGCGATCTAAGGAAATTAAAAGTGTTAGAGACGAAGACTAAGATAAGGGAATAAAAAAGAAGTGTTTAAAAAAAATAAAACATTTTAAACCTAGCAAATAAATTTTAGGGAGATAAGAGTCTTTACAAAATGGTATATGACTTTGAATATAATTTTGGAGTAGTTTTGGTTTAGTAAAATATATTAATTAGGATTTTGTTAGTTTTTAATAATATGTTTTGGAAGATTGCAATACATACTTCATCTTTGTCTGGGCCGCCGTAAAGGAGTCGCACGGTTGCTGTTCGTGGCCAACCCCATTGTATCTGGAAAAATAAAATACATTCAGAAATACATATATTTTTTCATTTTAAAAATTCATGCAGTTTTTTTGGTGCAATACACACTTTGTACAAAATAATACAAAGTGTTGTATATTAAACTCTCTCATCTATATATTTAATTAAGTTATTACAGTGTAGTAACCATAAGGCATTTACCTTGAGCAGTTGATGATCGATGTTGTGGTGGCTCGTGGTTTGGGACATGGTGATGTTGCTCTGCAGTGATGTCTGAAATAATAAGTATTATATGAACCCTTAGAGACAGATTTTAATTTTATTATATATTACATGTGGATCCAAACATATTAAAACCAAATAATTATTTAAAAAGGTGAAATAGAGTATGTAGGCAAAAGACCTATGTCCTTTGTGAGGTACCACAGGTTTCATGTGATAACCAAGGTACTTATCCTTTGCATCAGGTAGGTTATCACCTCGATTGTAACTCGAGGTGCATTAAAAAATATATATGTAATGGTAACTTACATGACATGTATTGATATGTAATAAAGATGAACAATCAGTCTTCGTAGGAAATAGTAGAGGTTTACCTTGTGGAGGGAAGAATCCCACAGATGATATGTCCGGTATCTGATTGGACTGTTCCTCAGCTGAAAAGTATGAAAATTAAATTAGGTAACAATTACTTCACCTGAAATACTTTTTATTTATTTAAAACTAAATGGTGAGCTAAAAAAGGTGAGGACTTTAGAATTGTAGCTTTAATATTAGAGTGGTTTATTTTGGATTTGTCTATAAATACTACACATAGTGATCAAAAGTTACAATTATTAATACTGTATTTATTATACTATGTCATGAAAAAACTTACAATTACGTTCCAACTCCACTTCTACCTCATATGCTATGGCTGAAAAACGAAAATTACATTTGTTACAGGTACAAGCATTATGTAAGTTAAGTTAGTTTAGTAAATAAGTTAAACATTATGTAAGAATTTTTTAAATATCTATTCATGCATAAAATATGTATATTTGTCTAACAATTATTAAGCACCTACATTATTAATTTAGGTTGGCCTCTTCACCTGCAGCACTGGTGGTAGGAGGTAGTTCATCTGACAGCTGCAATATATTATTACAACACTCTTAATTTGAGAGTAAAATAAAAGAGAAACTATAAATTTACAGCAAATGTACTTTGGTCTAATTTCTACATGTTCACAATCAAGAAAAAACCAAGTTATATGTACTAATACATGGAAAAACAAAGTAATTACTATTTTTTATACAAATATTTATTTGCAATAAGTGTAAAGAAAACACACAAGTAGTGAATGCCATGCCAACACCATGCTGCTTGGCAAATAGTAATAGTAGTATAGTTACTGTAGCATGATAATGAGTATAGATTAGGTACAATAACTTATTGTTTTTGTACCTTGCAATTAGCATTATACAATGATTGTTAGTTGTTAAAATAAGAATACTAACATCAACAGGTATTTGAACATCAGCGATGCCTTCTATGGCCACTTTCCCGATAACAGCTGCAATTCTCTCCTCCAAATCGGAGAGAGTATTTATGGTGTTAGGTTCGCCACCTGTGGCCATTCTTTTTCTCCGAATATCGGCTGCTTTCGCTTTCGTGCGGCATTTTATGAGATGCCAGTACTTATTAGTTTAAAAACAAACAACATGCAAGCAGTTTTAGGTTAATGAGTCAAACAAAAAGGTTTTTGATGTATAATAGTAAAACACTCCTTAGCCATGCCATAAAAGGGAAATATATGGGAGGTAGGGGAGGGATGGGCACTTTTTCACAATTTAATGCATAAAAAACGGATTTTATAGATAATCAACATTTATTGCCAATTCTTATTGCACCACACATTTGGCTAGATATCTTAGAAAGAACTTTCTTAAAATTATAATCAGTCTCAACATAACGAATTTTTAAAAAAAAATTGACAAAAGTGCTCAATGCTCCCTATGGCAGGGAGGTTTGGGCACACCCTGGGGGAGGCTTGAGCATGGCCAATATAACACTTTGTATTCATAATAGAAACCACAAATAAAAGTTAACAACAAATAAAAAAACATCATAAATAGTATCTTAATTTATCTAAGATTAGGTATTGCCCATAAAGGTTTATCAAATGTGTACTTCGAGCTACCACGTTTGGATTTATTGCATGTCTTTGGTCCTGGTAATTTAGTTTTAATATTGTTTAGTAGGACACTAGCTATGTCATCTACTACAGGAAAAAAAAGGTGTTCCTTATCTTACTCAGCCTCATAAATTTTATTGTAGCCATGGTTTGACTAATGTCTTCGATTCGGCCGACATAGTACACAACATTCTTTTTTGTGTCAAATTTAACGAGCACAAAATCGTTAATTTGAAAATTTCTGTCAATCATTATCATATCATCTTCATCTAACTCCTCATCCTCTAAGGTTTCTTCTACAAATGATCCTTCAGAACTATCAGCGAGTAGAACATTTTCTTCATCACTATCACTGCTGCTCATTTGTCTTTTCTTTACTCTCTTCAATGTTAGTTCTGGTTGAAGTTTAGGAAGAAGTTGAAGTTTCTTTCCTGCATTTTATAAAATATTTTTTTCCTGCCTTTCTCTTTTAGCCGTGTTCTTAGTTTGTTATTATTATTATTATTCTGCTAATTCTATCAGTCTCTTTTCAGGTGTGTCTGTTAAAATCCTTGTTTTTCCTTTCTTCCTTGCATTTTTTATTAGTTTTCTTGGTGAAGCCTTTGGGTAAGGTCTGACTGTTTCAGGGACTGACTACTTCAGCGACTTTAATTGTTATTTGATCTGTAGCAAAAGACGAAGAAGAATCAGCGATAGTAATGTTATTCAAATTAACAGGATCTGCTTCACTTTGATTTTCTCTCTCAGGCTGTTCTGGAAAGACTTGAGCTGTAGTTGGCTGGATTGGGGCCATGTGTAGACGATAACGCTTCATCAGCTACGGGTGCATCGCGATCAGTGACAAAAGAACAAAGAAAATCTGTATCTGAGAATGTATTTGAATTTAAAGGCCATATCCCAGGTTTTTCAAATCCTTTTTGTATGTTTTGTGGTTTGAAAGCTAAAGGTATTGCAATGGCTGCTAGTTTGGGGATATCATATATAGTTACAGTTTTTCCAAGATTGCTGACCATCCGGTCTGTTAAAGCTTCATTGTAGTAATTTTTTAATGGTCCATACACTGTTAAGTCTAGTGGCTGTAGCTTGTGGCTACAGTGTGGTGGAAAAGTCATCAAAACAATGCCAACTTCTTTACAAAAGTCTAAGACTTCCACAGAAATATGGCTCTCATGATTATCAAGGAGTAACAATACTGTACTTTCAGGCGTCGGTTTGGCATGTTTCGCAAAATAATGCATATATTTTACGAAATTTGAAGCTGTCATCCATCCAGACGGGAGCCATCTGACCCAATGGGGGCATCATGAAACATGTAGGGTTTAACATTTACTCTAGGGAATATGAAATACGGAGGTATTGTATTTCCAATGGCATTAATTCCACAGCACACTGTGACAAGTGAGCCTCTCTCTGCAGATGTTGCTTGCCCAACTTTTGGGCCAACGAGCCTTTTGAAGCAATGACTCTTTGTGTACGCTGAACAGTTGTCAGTCCTGTTTCATCTATGTTATATATAGCTTCGGAACCAAATTGATGTCGCTGAAAGACTGTTTTTAAATTTTCAAAAAAATTATCCACGTTTGATTTGTTAAAACTTGTCACACTTGGCACGTGACACATCGTTGTCTCTTCTTCTATCGTTAGCTTCTGGTGTCCGTATTGATAAGTGAGATTGCCTATTTAAAAATCCCCTTATCCAGTCCTTAGATGCGATTTGTATCTTGATCCAATTATCAGGAATATTAGTTTTCTTTATGGCTACTGCATAGTCATAGGCCAATTTACGTGCTTGTATTTTTGTTAATCCATAATTATGTTTAGAACAAACTATCATATAATTTGACAATTTTTGTTCTTCTTCGTCGGTGAAAATTTGTGAGGTTATAAATCTGTGCGAAGAATCCTTTACAAAATCTTGTTTAAGGTACCGTTGCAAACTTGAACGAGGTATTTGATAGGTGTTGAGCTGTTTTTATTTTTGATCCTTTTGATACCTCTATGGCTCGTCATATTAAATTTTTAGGAATTTCCCGTCGCAAACCTTTCTTTTTGTATTTGAACGGCATTTTTCTGTAATTAAAAATAATTTGAATAGTTTAATTACATCAGGTAATTTGAATTTTAAGAAATCTTCCTATATTCAACATGTCGAAGGGAGCATTGGGCATGCCCAAACCTCCCTCACATCAGAATGACCATTGCTCCCTCTGTATACATTTTTAGCATAAGTTACCAGTATTTTTTTTATTCATGTATTTTAACGTATTTTTCACTTTCATTTATAAGTTAGTAAATATACAATAGATATATAATAAAAAAGAGACATATCTTTCATTAATTTGTTCCTAATAACGATCCAAAATCACAACAAAATATTTACTTGACGAGCGCATAACCTTCAAACGCACCTGTGATTAACTGACAGAAATGACAGATAGTCTATGGATGAACAGTGTTGCCAGTTGGTAAAGTAAACTACCAAATTAGAAAAAAATTAAATCAGTGACCGGATCAGAATAAAAGGGGGTTGCCCATGTCTCCCGACTGCCCGTCCTTCCCCTACCTCCCCTACTTACACGTTCCATTTTCAGTTTTCATTACTCCTCCACCAATACAGTTTAGCTTATCGGCTAAAGCTTCCCACGCTTTATTGGCTTCTTGTTGGCCAAGGAAACCTTTGCCGAGATTACCCATCGCGACATCGCAATGGGTTTCGGCAAACTGTACCAACAACTCATATTGGCGGCCCGAAATTTGGCGGTGTGGCGGCATATTATACACAAATTCTGCATATATTACAAAAAAAAGTAGATTATTTGTATAAAATATACCTGTATTTAGAAATATCACACTTTTTATTAAATATCAATTAATACATAAACGACAAGTAAGTAAATAAGTAGGCACTTTGTTTGTTATTCGAAGGACTAAAAATCGTTTCAAAACAGTCAACAAGTCTATCATACCATCAAATTAAAAGGTATCCTACTAAATGTATAAGCTATCTAGGACCATACTAATATTCCCCATTTTCAATTTCCCCCATTCTCAATTTAGAACCCCATTCTCAATTTAAAAAGTGAGTGCAATGCCGTAGGCATTGCACTCACTTTTTAAATTGGTCGGATTAACAACATTCGACTATTTAATTGATAGAAACGATTTATGCTGCCGTCATTCGACCTTACTTGATCGCAATTTTTAAATTGAAATTTTTTTATATTGCATCACAACTTCATATCGTGTTACATAATTAGCCCACTGATTTGCATACCAACCTGGCAACATCAAACTGGGTTACGCTTCTTCCAGGATGATTTTTTTTGGAAAGTATCAATCGTCTGTTCAAAAGCTATTTTAAATGAGCGATAGACTAACACGTTTAATGGTTGGAGATTGTGGCTTATTTGTGGAGGAAACATAATCTTAATCACATTTTTTCCTTGCTAAGTTCAAGATTTCCAAGTTCTAATGTGTGTGTATATCTAAAAACAAAAAAATTGGTTTATCTGCTATTGGTTTTGTTTTCTAAATAAACATTTGTATGCAATTGTTAAAAGTGCTATTATTTATCCAGCCGGAATCAAAGCACCATGCTTGAGAGCGGTTCGCTGTCCAAAAGACACTCATTATCCTTTTTGTTTGTCTAAAAATAAAACATGGTGGAATAAATCGATTGGTATCGACTGGTAGCACTGCATGCGCAAATGACAGTAGTAAGTTGCCCCTTTTCTGCAGTAGCAATAACCCCTACTTGCCTTTTACAGAAATTACACTGGTGGTCGAGATGCGCTCGTTTTGATACTAGTCTCTGTCCCTCAACCTATGAGACCTGACGACATATACAATATGGTATGACCATATTCAGGTCATAGTCAGGTCTCATCAGAAATTGATGTTGTGACATAGCGTCCCATAGGTTGTCATAGAAGTGTTCTACCTGAGTGCGATTAAAAGCAGAGCAGCGAGTAAAAGCAGTGGGTTTTGGCGTTCGGTACGTTAATTGGGAATGTCTTTTCATAAAGTCATCCATGCTCTTACAGCCTTTTCGTTCGAAAAAGGATACGAAATATTATTTAATTGCCACATCGTATGCTAATTCTTGCAGGCTATTTTTCTTTAACCCATAAAACAGTGTCATATTCTGTATTATATTATAGCACAAATCTTCTGCTCAAGCTCTTTTGAGAAAACCGGCTGAAATCTACTTAATTTTTGGAAGCATCACATTTTTTTATGTGTTATTTTATACATTATGTAAAGTCCCAATGGGAATTCTATACTTGTTTGAAGCTGAACTTATTGTTGATTTTTGTGCTTCATCCATGGCCTTCCACATTGTTTCTTCTGACCAAGATATATATATATATATTTAGTCTTTCGTATATGTACGGGAGTCTTCTATAGTCCCGTACTTGATTGCTGGTGCAGGTGGAAACAAGAAAAAACAATATTCGAAATATCGTCTCGAGTAGAGGTGGTCGGTAATAGCGATTACCTGCCGTTATGGGGTTGTCGGGGTTAATGAGAATGTGCCTCGGGCGACGTTGTCGCGTATGTCGGATATTACTCCTCAGTGCGAGTCGACCGCACTGACTACAAGCGGGTTTAAGGTGGGATTGGGCAGAGTCGAAGTAGCGTCGAGACGCTTCCTTCATAAACTGCTTGGGAATGTGGGACTGGCGTATATCATGATGGGACGGATGCAAGCCTTGTATAATGTCAGCTTGTTGCGAAGCGACATTTTACTGTGCTTGTTAATAAAAGGATAGAGTCGCCCTAGTATAAAGGCGGCTTGGTCGCGGACACGCTTGATATGAGGACGAAACGTTAGTTTCCTATCTAGGGTGACGCCGAGGTACTTCGTTTTCAAAACCCACGGGATGCTTTGGCCGAATAGTTCGATCGGGTGATTCATAGAGTCGAATTCCCTGCTAAAGTACACTGCTGCACTTTTTTCGGGATTGACTTCTATGAGCCACCGACGGAACCATTCGCCCAGTATGGTTACGGCTTTCTGAAGCTAGCTATTGTCGTACAGGATTTGGCGGATGTAAAGAGAATCGTGTCATCGGCGAACAGGGATATTTCGACTTTTAAGTCGGAGAATTTGGGAATATTGCTGGTGTACAACGAGTAGAGCATCGGAGAGAGAACGGCGCCCTGAGGGACGCCGGCTCATATGGTGTGCGGGTCGGTTAACGCTTCGTTTATACGGTAGCGATAAGAACGATTCGACAGGAAGTCTCGTACAATGAGTACTAGCCTGTCGGGGTCACCTAACTGATGAAGCTTGTAAATCAAAAGGCAAAGAGATTTTGTAGTTCGACCCTCACAACAAATAACACCTAAATATCAATACTCGAGCACACAAGATATCAAAAATAATAACAATCTACTAAATTAAAACATGCTGAAACCATAAAGAACTAATATTTTATATAATGTGTTTTTTAAGTAACGTTAAATTAGATACATATAAATCAAAGAATTACCTGCTCATCATGGCATTCGCTAAAGATATTCTATCGGAAAACAAATCAATATCTAACAGCCTAGTTAATCTATTGAAGTTGTTATTTGCACGCCACATATAACTGTTTTGCCTACAGTTAGATGATACAGAAGGTATAGAGATAGAAGGAGTAATTCTGGTACGTTTAGCTGGTACATTAAAATTAAGCTTTGAAAGTAACTCAGGACAGTCTATGACACCGGAGGCTATTTTAATCAAGTAAATGATATCAGCAATTTCACGACATGATTTAGCAAATACTCCTTATCTATCAACCAATCACTATCATTATTACGGAATTGTGGGCTTAAATCCCCTCAACTAATATTTCTTATTATTTCACCAACGCCCAGTTTGAGATGTTTAATATGAATCTTCTTTTAAAACAATGACATATCGTACGTAGTATAAAATTAAGTCGCTTTCGCTGCCTGTTCGCTTAAATATTTTAATAACGGATTTTAATGCAGTGTTTAGTAATAGCGATTCAAGAGGAACGTATATGTGTAATATATGTACACCGTGCGAAGCTGGGGCGGATTATAGCTAGTTATAAATATTAAATGCTATAATATTTTAGGCATATTGCTCCTACAAAAGAGAGCCAACTAAAAACGAAATTCACAAATATGGGTTTAACTAAAAATAATACAACAAAAATATACACATTGATAAGCTATAAGAAAACAACTATAAAAATATTAGATGCAACCTTTTATTAAAACCCAAGAATCTTACGGTCTTATTCATAAAACTTACGAAGCCTTTATAAGTCCACTATAGTCATGCTATAAAGTCTTTATAAAAATCTCTGTTCATAAATGCGCTATAAAGCTCTTATAACTGTTCAATAGCAATCAGTTCTATAACCCTATGAATGATAAACCTCTGATAGTGAAAAACGTTATTCGTAAAGGGGTTCGATAAAGTCAAAGCGTCAAATAAACGCCTGTAAAGTTGATAGAGCCGACTCGCTACTTTAGCGGCATTTTAACCTCAAAATTGTGAAATAATTATTGCTTTACTTAATAAAATGGAAGCTATTACGGCTATTTCTACAAATAATTGATATATCAAGAAATCGACAAAGGAAAACATTCTGTACTTTCAAACATTTGTTTCACATTTTAAGCAATTAATCAATTTATTTTAATAACAAATAAAAGCATAATGAATACAATGTATTCATTGTGCTTATGACATAAGTGTCATATAATAGTTCTTATAATATTCAATCATTAACAGTATTAGAAATTCACAACAAAATAAAATATTCCATAAATCTAAATGGTGTTTTTATTGCGCAACTTGACCTAGTAGTTGAAGGCAGAGGCGTTGGTATAATATAGCTATATTATACCAACACTGAGTTACTTATTTCCTTTTGAGCATTCTGCTTATCACCTCTAGCTGTAGGAATGTTGTACATCCAATCTTGTGAGATAGTAGAGAGCTCTAGAGGATATAATGTTTGATAAGTTCTTTATTTCCGATGCAGTCTGAACACTAGCCACTCGGGTTAACCCATCTTTACCCTTGTAAATTTCCTTTATTAAACCTAAATGCCAGTTAAGTCTATAAGCACTTTTAGACTTATATCTGTTTCTAGACTTTTAGATTTATGCTTTTATCTGTTTCTATAAGTATATTTTCTCCTTTTTCTCTCCTTACTAAACCTTTGGTTCGCGACTATTTGCCTTTTTCTAGGGCTAAATACTCGTTTTGAAACCTTGTCTAAGTTGTTGTAAATACTTATAGCGAACTTATAGAAAATGTAGTCTACACAAATTTTGTGATAGCAATACTAGATATGGATAATTCTTGAGAGTTCTTATATTAAGATCTTATATTAGGAAGATTAGGTATAACAGATCCTTATAATAAAAAGAAAAATGATACTTGTACTAACATTTCAGTTAATCAAGAAGGACGTTATCATGTGCCATTGCTGTGGAAAGACATCCTAAACTAATGTCAAACTATGTAGTAGCACAAAAACGATTAAACAGTTGCACAATAAAATTGTGGTCGACAGGAAAGCTTAATGACTATCATAACATCTTTACAGAATGGGAAAAGTAAGGTATTATAGAAAGTGTAGAAGAGTTGTAGAAGGGGTCCAAATAAAGTGGGAGAATCTGTAATTTACTGCACTACCTAAAAACCGAAGTGAGGCAGAGAGTAGGGTAATTATAGCCAAAATGATTCGTCTGAGGTGGTTCCAACAGCAGGTTGTCTGGTGGTGATAAGTAAGCAGGAGAAGAGTGAAGATAGATATTCTGCAAAAGAAGGTAAAGAATAATGTTATTTTTGTAATATAGAGCCTAGGTAGTCTGAATCAATTAGTACATTTATATCCATTAAAATAGCAAAATTTTTGCTTTTTCCTATACTTCGATTGGTAATCAGCTTTTCGTTTTTAAGAAATAATTATTTTCTTCTCCATTTCTAATTCAGATTTTACGAGTTTTATCTTTTATCTGTATATATGCCAAGGGCGGATCACATAGTCGTGGTCAAGTCAAGAACGTATAATTTAATTTCGATAACAATAGATACAAGTAAAAAGTAGGTACATAATTTATTAATGTACTAAGTACTGTAATTAAAAATATTTATTTTTTATTGTACACTTGGAAAACTTAACACATAATAACTTGTACACATACATGTATATATTGCCATCTTCTCTTGAAGTCATCCAGAGAAGCACTATCACGCACGGAGTGAGGCAGCATATTTATATTTCAAAACCGTGGTGAATGATTTGTCATAACAGCTAGAGGTATGTCGAGGTGTATGACGCAAAATTCCGCAAAAGTGAAGAGACAAGGGTTTGAAACAGACAAAATACATATATTTAAATAACACAATCAATTTTTCTTTTACGTCTTCTTCCAAAACGCTTTTTTGCGTCATTTACGTCAATGGGTATGTTTTTAGGAACGTGGAGAAGTGCCAGTCCGGTTAGGCGATCTTCAACCATTAAAGATCTCAGACACGATTTAATTTTGCGCAACGTAGAGAAAGACCTTTCTGCTGACGCTACACTGACAGATAGTGTAGCCATAATACATAAAAAAATTCGTATATTAGGATTCATATCGATGTCATAATTTAAAATAAGTTCAGAAATCTTATACATATTTGCCTATCCACTATAACGGGATGTGAGCGTTTAACTGTGATTCAAGATAAGTAGGTAATTTGTTTGTCTCTATTGGACTCTGCTGGTGCTTGAATTATTCGCACACTTCAATAATTCAATTACTATTTAATTCATCATCATCAGCCCACTGCAGTCCACTGCTGGACATAAGCCTCTCCCAAGGCACGCCACTGGGCACGATCTTCAGCCCTTCTCTTCCATTTTTTACCCGCAACCCTACGTAAGTCGTCGCTCCACCTAGCTGCGGGGCGTCCTACACTACGTTTGCCAATTCGCGGTCTCCACTCTAGAACACGCCTACTCCAGCGAGCATCGGTTCTACGACAGATATGACCAGCCCACTGCCACTTCAACTTGCAAATACGAAGAGCTATGTCGGTGACCCTAGTTCTCTGGCGAATTACTTCGTTACGGATTTGATTCCTCAGAGAAACTCCAAGCATAGCCCTTTCCATAGCTCGTTGAGCGACTTTGAGTTGGTGGACCAGTCGTATCGTCAGTGTCCACGTTTCGGCACCGTATGTCATAACGGGTAGGACGCACTGGTTATAAACCTTGGTCTTAAGGCTTTGTGGTAGCGACGACGAGAAGACTTGACGAAGTTTCCCAAAAGCCGCCCAGCCTAGCTGTATTCGCCTCTTGGCCTCCCTCTCAAAGTTGTTTTTACCTAGTTGGAGCGTTTGCCCTAGATAAATATACTCCTGAACAACTTCGAGAGGAACTCCATTTATGGCAACCGGTTCCGGACGAATGCGATCATTGAACATGATCTTGGTTTTGTCCAAATTCATCCGAAGACCGATGCGTTGAGACGACTCAGCCAGGCCATTCAGCATCTGCTGTAAGTCCTGCAACGATTCAGCCATGATGACAATGTCGTCAGCAAATCGTAAGTGAGAGATGTTCTCGCCGTTAACGTTAATGCCGTAATTTTTCCAGTCCAGCATTCCAAACATATCCTCCAACGCAGTTGTAAACAACTTCGGGGATATGACATCCCCCTGTCTTACACCACGTTTCAGGTGGATATGCTTAGTCTGCTGGTTTTGTACTTGGACGGTCATTGTTGCAGCGTTATAGAGACATCTCAGCACTTCGATGTATCGCCAGTCGACTTGGCATCGCTGCAGAGACTCCAGAACAGACCAGGTCTCGATAGAGTCAAAGGCCTTCTCATAGTCAACAAAGGCTAGACACAGAGGTTGATTATACTCTTCGGTTTTCTGTATAATCTGCCTAACTGTGTGAATGTGATCTATGGTGCCATAACCACTTCGAAACCCGGCCTGTTCCGGGGGTTGAAACTCGTCAAGCCTTCGCGCAAGTCGATTCGTGATGACTCTCGAAAACAGCTTGTATATATGGCTTAGCAATGAGATGGGCCGATAGTTCTTGAGTAGGGTTTTGTCTCCCTTTTTGAAGAACAAAATAACAGTGGCCCTACTCCATGCCTGTGGAGTTCTCCCAGTGAAGAGAACCGAGTTGAAGAGTTCCTGAAGTACTGCAAGTACAGGAGTACCTCCAGCCTTCAGGAGCTCAGTGGTTATTCCATCTTCACCTGGGGCTTTTCCATTTTTGAGCTGTTTAAGAGCCATCACGATCTCGTCACGACTAATTTCGGGCATCTCCTCAGTGTAATGGCGAGTCAGAGGAGCCCTGGGATCTCCTGCAAGTGATTCAGGCCGACATACGTGTGAGGCGTACAGTTCGCCGAAGAAGTCCTCGACTTCCGAGAGAATCTCTGGCTTAGAAGCGGTAACAGTACCTGTCGCTGTGGTTACCTTTGACAAGTGGCGTCTTTCTACTTGTTGGACGAACACTTTTGATCCCCGATTCTGCTCAATAGCTTTTTCAATGAAAAGTGTATTCGAGGATCGGAGATCACGTCGTACCAACTTCGAAATTTTCTTATTTAGTGCCCGGTGCTCTGGCGAAGTAAGCGATAAGGACTTATCGCGTCGGTCTTGAATAAGCTGCAGAGTCTCTCCCGAAAGTCCAGTCCTTTTGCATGTACGCCTCTTCTCGCAATATTTCGTGCCTTCATCCTTGAGGACATCTATTATAGTGTCGAGTTTTTGGTCAATAGCGTCTGTGGTTTCCAAAACAGCAAACCGATTTTCCAGTTGTAATTGGAATGCTTCAGAACCAACGATGGTTTGGAGCATATTCGGCCGGAGTGTTGACTTCATCAGACGTAGTCTTTCCAGCTTCAAATTAATATTCAGAGAGCCTCGTACTAATCTGTGATCGCTTCCGGTTTTAAACCTACTGATCACAGAGACATCTCTGAATATGCGCTTCTTGTCCGTCATAATGAAGTCTATCTCATTTTTTGTCATAGAATCGGGGCTCTGCCAAGTCCACTTTCGTTGAGGCTGTTTCTTGAAGAAAGTATTCATCAAGTACAACCCCTCTTTCTCCAGAAAGTTGACGAGCATTTGCCCCCTATGATTTCTGCTACCAAAACCATGTGGTCCTACAGCTAACGATTCGCTGGTTCGGATTCCCACTTTAGCATTAAAATCCCCCATGACAACATTGTAGAATGCCTTTGAGGTGTTATGTAGGGCCTTAGATATGTCTTCATACATACTTTCTACTTCCTCGTCCGAGTGTGCCGATGTCGGTGCGTAAACTTGCACAACTTTAAGGCTATACCTCTCAGTCAGCTTTAATACAAGATACGCAACCCTATTCGACACACTGGAGATTTCTACAACATTGCCTACTAGGGTCTTATGGACCAAAAACCCGACACCGCCTTGGGAAGGTTGTTCTCCCTCTCTAAAATACATAAGATGGCCGGATTCCAGAGTCATGGTGTCCTCCCCCTCTCTTCGGACTTCGCAAAGACCTAGGATATGCCATCTTATGTATTTCAGTTCTTCTTCCAGTTGCGCAAGGTGTTCGTCCAGTCGCAGTGTGCGTCCATTATACGTAGCCAGGGTCAGTGGGTGTTGGCGGCCTACCGTAGCCCGGGGATTCTTAGCACCCCTTGCTCTGCCGTTACCATGACCGCCGCCTTGGCCAGGAATAGCAGAGCGGCCGGGAACTAGGGGCCGTGGTTGTGTTGGACTTGTCATGGGAGGAATATGCCTATAATCGCCACGCTGGGCATGCGGGTTGGCGATCGCAGTACACAGTTTCTCGAACCGATGACGCTGCTGCCCATCATCAGTCTATGGAATTTGAAAACTGTGTGTGGATAGAATGGTAATACCGCCATTTATCGGTCGTCAGAGCCTCGTCCGTTGTTTAGCAGGATGTACCGCGAGCAGGTGAGGTTGACTTAGAGCACTGGGTTGGTGTTTAGGCTCCCTTACATCACTATTTAATTACAATATTAAAATCATCAATGCAATAAACGAGTGTTGTTTACGCAAGCAAGTGACGACTAGTCCACAAACGTGGAGTTCCCCTGAGGCGCAGTGCGGGTGGTGGGGGTCCATTGTCATGGAAATGGATACCTGTTGGCAACATTTGCAACATTGCCACAACGACACGAACGACGATAAAGAGGAAACCCACAGTCCACAACTCCAACATAAAAGTTGGTCCTTCGAGGATCGATTTCGAGCCAGCAGCCATCTTTTTCGTCGCGATCATCGGGTCTTTGCCGCCAGAAACATCGAGTTCACCGATTGGTTCGTATTCGAACATCGCGTCAATGTAGATACCACTTTAGGTGTACAGAATGCAAAAAGGAACACAATTCTCTGCTGCATTATGATGAAACTCAGCAAGGAACTCCATCTGTATCACTACTATCGAGCACTCCACAGGCCCAGGTATTGTTACCTACTGCACGCATTAAAATATATTCACACTCAGTTACCACGATTTATGCCAGGGCTTTATTGGATAGTGCATCACAGACTTCTTTCGTCAATCAAAAGGTTGTCGATTTATTAAATATTAATACAACAAAAAGAAGTCACACAACTATTATAGGAATAACAAATAAAGAGCAGACAGTTGATAGACAAGTTGACCTTGAAATACACTCCACTGTATATCCATTCAAGATCAATGCTTTTCTTCCAGACAAGGATTATTTAAAAGAGCAACACACAAGTTTCTTGCTCGTTCTTCTTGTGATGAGACAGCTTTCCGAACGAGTGGTAGATAAAAAACAAATTGTTATGACTATTCAAAAGTGCTTAAATTAAGTTTATTTGAATAAATGATTTTCTATTCTATTCTATTGTCCTACTTTGGCCAATAATAAACTGGCAAAAAAGGTTAAACCTGTTCCGCCAGGCGCATCCAAAAAAAATTGTTATTTTTTACACTTTTAATTATAGCATCGAACGCTATTTTTTAATCTGCCACCAACTTGGATACATTCATACTACATATTCAACTTGGATATATACATGTTGACAAATACTGATAAGTCGTTAACATTGTATGAGTTCGGTAAGCATGATGCAATTTTAAATGTTAATTCATGATAAATAAATGAGTAATATGAGAATTTTTTGCTAAAATAATGGGATGTCTTTGACAATACGGAATTTCAGATTCCTGTAATCTGCCACCAACTTTAAGTAATTCTTTGCCGTCAATGAAGTGATACAGTGAAATTTTATTTAATTTAAGGTAATTATTAAGGTTAAGAAATATTTTAATTTTGACATCTAGACTAGCTAAATTTGTCTAAGGGCTTCATCCATGCCAATGCAAGAGACATAAAACAAAATTTCGTGAAACTTTTTCATAATTTTTATTTGACGTATATATGCACAACGCATTTAAGACGCTCAAATTCAGCAAATCGAAAAATATTGCCAAAGGCCATCGCCTAGAATTTCTTGAGATATCATATAGTGAGCACATTTTGTCTACCAAATCTACGCCATTATTTCTTCTATTATAATACGTATAAGTCAATTATCTATTGTATATTAGTTCTCTCGACAAATTAAACCATGCGTTGCTCTGTAGAACAAAGAAATTTTATTGAAAGTTTTACAATTTTTGATACAAACAAACTATAAATCATACACGAGTCACCGCAATTACCTGTAGAACAAAGAAACGACATTTAATGTTTATTTGTCGATCCTTTTCACCAAAACACTGTTATTTTCAATTACTGTCACTCACAATCCCTGTTTTACAATCCACCATACTTCTACTCCTCTTTAACAATTAGCGCCATCTATTGGAAGTCGATGAGAGCAATTGACGCTCAATAACGCGCCTAAAAGCAAACCTTAAAGGGATGCTAAGTAAGTATTCCTTTATATACGTTATAAATACTGGTTTAAAAATCAAACTGGTTTTCAAATCGCGGACATAATTCAAATTGTGGACATAACAATTACAACTTTTGTAGGTTTTGCAACATAAGACAATTATGTGTAAGGTGTGTGAAATCCAAATTTTGTGGAATGCCATACGAAACTCCAAAGGAACTTCCCTTTTATGTTTTCTGACAGTACCAACAGTAGTTTGTTGTCAAAAAGTTGCTTAGCAACCTGCAGAGACGAAAACCTATGGACGTTACGGTTTTTTCCAAAGATAGGTTGGAGGACTCTCATCACTACATTAGCTCGTTCATTACTCAATCGAAAGGGGCCCACAGGCTGGTGGCGTAAATCTCCAAATTATGTGTATATGGGTAATGAACATCTACAAGAGCGAATACTTTTATGCCATATTTTGAGGGTTTACTCGGAATATATTGACGAAATGGGCAGCGTCCTCTAAATGCTAAAAGCTTTAATCTAAAGTCAGTTCAGCACTTGGCGTAAAATATTCCTGAAATTTGGCAATCATTTTTTCAAATATTTCCCGTATTGGAGCTAGTTTGTCAATAGGAGTACGATCAGGACTGCTACTGTCTATGCCGGAAATATCCGTAACGCAACGGCGAGTCCGACGAGAGTAACTGTCTCTTGACCGGCATTGATGTTAAAGAAGTGTGCTCCGGAGTTGTGTTCCGTACTCACGTGCCTTTTCGCGCTTTCGTACTCCTTTTAATTTAATGATTTATGGCCTGGTTTCAAATACCATCCAGGCCTGTGGAGGTTGAGGAGGAGGCCAATTGGCTCGGGGATGCCATGACCCGCATATGCGATGCGGCCATGCCCCGGGCCCGCCTCCCCCCTCCTAGGCGTCAGGTGTACTGGTGGTCTGAAGAGATAGCGGCCTAGCGAGTAGAAAGCATGGCCGCTAGACGCCAGTACACCAGGCACCGCCGACTCAGGCGGGGCCGTGACGCCGCTGTGGAAGCAGGGCTGCGGGCGCACTACAGTGAGAAGAAGAAAGCGCTCCAGCTCGCCATCAGCAGGGCCAAAGAAAGAGCCAGGGAGGAACTCCTGGAGACTCTTAAAAGAGATCCGTGGGGGCGCCCATATAGGAGTGCAAGGGGCAAACTTTGCCCCTGGGCGCCACCCGCGGCAGAGAGTCTCCAGCCCCAACAATTGGAGGGGGTGTTGACAGCTCTATTCCCTGAGCAGTCAGAGTTCACACCCCCTCCTATGGTGCCGCGCAGCCGTCAAATAGAGGAAGACGGCGGCGGCATCCAAGGGGAAGTTGGAGTTCCGTCGATAACGACGGAAGAGTTCTCCACGGCCGTGGACAAGCTCCGGGGCAAGAAAACTGCTCCGGGGCCTAATGGTGTTCCCGGCCGGGCTCTGTATTTGGCCCTAGGTGCCCTTGGGGACCGGCTCCTTAGCCTCTTCAATGAGTGCATGGAGTCGGGGCGATTTCCCAAGAAGTGGAAGACGGGCAGAGTAGTCCTGCTCCGCAAGGAGGGGCGCCCTGCGGATTCCGTATCTCCCTCGGCGTTCCGCCCGATAGTCCTTCTTGACGAGGTCGGCAAACTATTCGCGAGGATTATAGTGCGCCGCCTCGTCAAGCACTTGGTCCAGGTGGGTCCCGACCTATCCCCGAATCAATTCGGGTTCCGGGAGGGCCGATCCACGATCGATGCGATCGCACAGGTTCGTGCCCTCTCGGACGAAGTGGTCTCCCGGGGAGGGGTGTTGTTGGCGGTGTCTCTTGACATCAAAAATGCCTTCAACACCCTTCCCTTTGAATGTGTTAGGGAGGCACTAAAGTACCACCAAGTGCCTCCCTACCTTCGGGAGGTAGTCGGGGCCTACTTCCAGGACCGAAAAGTCGTTTGTATCGGGCGGAACGGCGCGGTGATTGAGAGGGAGATGCAGCGCGGTGTTCCACAGGGATCGGTTCTGGGTCCGGTCCTGTGGAACATCGGGTATGACTGGAATCTGCGGGGCGCCTTGCTCGACGGGACCAGCGTAGTCTGCTATGCGGACGATACGCTGGTAACGTCCCGCGGGCGGGACTACAGGGAGGCTGCCCGTCTTGCTACCGCCAGTGTGGCACTTGTCGTCGGCAGGATCAGGAGGTTAGGGCTCCAGGTGGCGCTCGAGAAGTCAGAGGTCCTTTGTTTCCATGGGCCCCGACGAGCGCCGCCACCAGGAGCCCATATAGTGGTCAGCGGTCATAGGCTCGAGGTCAAGCCACATATTAGGTACTTAGGGCTTGACCTCGATAGTCGCTGGGGTTTCCGGTTCCACTTCAAGAACCTGGCTCCCCGTCTTATGGCGGCGGCTGGCGCTTTAAGCTGGCTGCTGCCTAACATCGGGGGGCCGGGGGACAATTGTCGCCGCCTCTACATGGGTGTGGTACAATCGATGGCCCTATACGGGGCCCCTATATGGCATGGGGCCCTGTCCAGGGAAAATATGGCCTTGCTCCTGCGTCCGCAGCGAGCAATGGCCATAAGGGTCATCAGAGGGTACCGCACCGTCTCGAGAGAGGCGGCGTGTCTGTTAGCGGCCTTGGGACCTAGTAGCGGAATCCCGCGCGTCATTATACCAATGGCGTGCGGATGAGAGGGCCCAAGGAAGGGAGCCCTCCGGAGTGGAACTCGGGGAACGGAGATCCCACCTCCGACGTGTCCTCAGGGAGAAATGGGAAGAAAGGCTGGCCAACCCTACGGCCGGCCTGAGGACCGTCGAGGCTGTCCGTCCAGTTCTCAAAGAATGGATGGGCAGGCGACGATGGCCGCTGACCTATCGACTTACGCAGGTGCTGTCCGGACATGGGTGTTTCGGGCGGTACCTGTGTAATGTCGCACGGAGGGAGCCGACGACAATGTGTCACCAGTGCGGATGCGACCAAGACACGGCGCAGCATGTTCTGGAGGAGTGCCCTGCATTCGCAGAGGAGCGCCGCGTCTTGGTCGCGGAAGTGGGGGCCGACCTCTCGCTGCCGAATATAGTTCGGGCAATGGTTAGGAGCGAGGAGTCGTGGCTGGCAGTACTCACCTTCTGCGATGAAGTTATTTCGCAGAAGGAGGCGGCGGAGAGGGACCGGGAGTATGATCCTTCCGCCCCAATGATCCGCCGCCGGAGGACCAGGCGTAGACGTCGGGACGAGCCCAACTCCGTCCCGAGTCTACCCCCCACGGGGGCCGGGGTGCATGCCTTGAGGGAGGCATCACCCCACAACCAGGCCCCTGGAGGCGTGCGCGTGTACCCACGCGCCTCCACGAGAAGGTAGGGTGCAAGTCATAGCACCCTAACCAGAGAGGGGGCCTGTCCTACAACATCTACAGGACAGGCCAATCCGCCGAAGTCTGGGTAGAGTGCCAAGTGCGAACCCCGGACTTCGGCCCACGGCACCTCGAGGTATACCGTGTGGTTTTTTAGTGGGTACAAGTCCCACACACCACCTCGCCATCCCTCCGGCGGGGTGACGGTCTTTTGAAGATTTTTCCACACGTTAAAAAAAAAAAAAAAAAAAAGGTTTCACACATGATGCAACAATATTCAATAATTCTATACTGAGAGGTAACAGGTTTTTCTAAATTATACTATTTTTATAAAATTGATATTGGTTTTGAGATCCCTGTAATAATTATTATCAATCTTTACAGCTCAATGTGATGCCGGTGATTTTGGAAACAGATGGTTGCTTGGTGACAGTATCAAAACAGATCATATTTTGTTGACTCCACTATTAAACCCAGTTACAGAAGCAGAGATTCGTTACAATGAATCACATATTAAAACTAGGAACGGTAATAATAACCAGTAACATATTTTATATACATTGTGTTCCGGATCCCTAATCATTGTAAATAGTTTATAGTTTGTATAGAAATAGGTTCGACTAGATATAGTAAATTGATAAATAGAACATTGTTACCCAGTAACAGATTAAGCATGGTCGCTTTAATAGGGACAAATTTGTAGAAATTTAATTACTTTTATAGTTTGGTCATTGTTTGTATGATTAATTAACAAGTAACACTATAGGATAAGATGGCAAAAATAAACGATTATCATTGCTGTGGTTTTACTCCGAAATAGATACAGAATAGTAAATAGCATAGGAAGTAGATCCCAAAATCGAGACATAGACTTAGAATTAACCATAGAAGGGATCTTTTATATATTCATGTGTACTTATGTGTCGGGATAATAGTAAACATTGTAATGTGCGTTGCGCGGCAGCCTCCGTACGACTGACGCGCGACCTCGCTCTCCCGCGCTATATATATACGAGGGGGAAGGGGATCGAGGTCATATAAAAGGCGCGATCCGCGAAATCGCGGACCAATTCCGCGCACGTAGCGCAGTTACGTTCGCGCGTTCTTATTCTAATACTTCGCCGCGTGTTAGGTGCACTCGGTGAACCTAGCGTGGCCCGGGGCCTCCGTGTCCCGCGCCGATCGCGGCCGACCGCGCTCTCGGCATCCGTTCCGACACAGTGCTACCGGACTTTCCGCGTGTGTAGTGTTGTGTTGTGAGGACTGAAGGAGGAACTCTCTTCGTTCAAGTGAAGTGTTGTGTGTGGACGTTCAGTGGCACGGACTGTCGTGAGTTAGGGAGGTGCGTCACGCCTATTGCTCGACGCGCCGATCCGAGCCGCCGCCGCTGCCACCAACACCCGCCGACGCCTGCTGCCTGCCGCCCGCCGCCGACGCCACCAAGTAGGTTCGCTTAGGTACACATTTTTCACTCAATAAGATTAGTGATCTTACATATTAGGGTCACATATCAATAGGCACTCACTCCCCGGCAGGGAAGCCCCCGCTGACACCGTCAGCTGCACATTAAGTCCTGTCTTATCTTATTTTCTATACAGGCGGTCCTCGACTTACGTCGTTTCGATTTACGTCGTTTCAAGTTACGTCAAACAATGTTTTGACACTATTCCTCAAGCATACGTCATTTGTTTCGATTTCCGGCATATCGGAGAATTCACTTGTCGCAAGGTCAATGTCCGTGAGGGGCGCGGGCGGGGCGCGGTGTCGTCTCGTGCGGGGAATACCCCGCAAATGTCGCTGATTTTGTTTAGTACATTCAGGGACAACGGACAATCAAGACGTAATAAATTAGTTTTTTTGCATCTTTGACAGTTTTTGTGTTTACATACATATTTAAGTGAATTTTAAACAATGCCACCTAAACAAGACAGTAATAATAAAGTGAAGAAGAGAGTAAGAAAGTCAATTACAATGGAGGTTAAATCTAAGATTTTAAAACTCAAAGATCGCGGTTATTCGACTTCATCTATTGGACGAGAACTTAATTTATCACGCACGACGGTACAAACAATATTGAAAGATAAAGAAAAACTCTTAACAGCTCTTCCTTCCGTCTCTTCAAACAGCACTATTATACGCAAAAGGAATGCTTTAATTTATGAAATGGAAAAACTGTTGTACAATTGGATTCAAGATCAAACTCAGCGACGGGTTCCTCTAAGTTTGGCTATTATACAAAATAAGGCGCTGAGTATCATCAACACACTGCAAAATAAACGTGGCGAGAATAATAGTGACGAAACAAAATGTTTTTCTGCCAGTCGCGGATGGTTCATGCGCTTTAAAACGAGATATTCGTTACATAACATTCGAGTGCAAGGAGAAGCTGCTAGTGCCGATCATGTGGCTGCTCAGAGTTTTCCTGGAATATTAAAGGAAATTATCGAAAGTGGAGACTATTCGCCTAAACAAATTTTTAACGTGGACGAAACTGGTTTGTTTTGGAAAAAAATGCCCTCTCGTACTTTTATATCACAGGAAGAAAAGTCTATGCCTGGATTTAAAGCGGCTAAAGATCGTTTGACGTTGTTATTGGGTTCGAATGTTGAAGGTGATTTTAAATTGAAACCCCTTTTAGTTTATAGGTCTGAAAATCCTCGAGCTCTCAAAAATTACGTCAAGAGTACTCTTCCAGTTATATGGAAGGCTAATCCAAAGGCATGGGTTACATCAATACTTTTTGAAGAATGGTTTACTAAGCATTTTATACCTGAAGTGAAACAGTACTGTTCAAACAATAATTTGGCTTATAAAGCTTTACTTATTTTGGACAATGCTCCCGGCCATCCTGTGCGTATTGCCGATATTGATCCTCAAATCAAAGTCGTGTTCCTGCCTCCCACTCTCGCTTTCCAATTTGTTGCTTGTTGAGTCTACCGTTGGTCGTGTGATCCTCTGTGAGATTCCGGTTCGCCGTCGAGTCTCCAGAGTGAGCCCCGCAACTGGTGCCCACTTGCGCAAATTGTTGAGAGCGATACAGTGCGTAATCCAACTACACAAAGTGTACTTTGTTTAGCAAGAGAACGCGCTAGGATTGCAGACCGAATTTGTTGGTGCAAATTCGTCGCTGCAATCCACTTGCGACTGTCTTACAGTGCGATCTCCTGCCCTTTCAGGGCGGAATTCCCTACTTTTCGGTAGGTTCGTCGTGGGGTTCCAGCCCCCACACCACCCTCTTCCACCCCTCCAGTCCCCTTTCCTAGTACATCACCCTTTCGTGTCGTGATGTCGCAAAGGGGCAAAGCCCCCAGGAAACCTCCTGACAGGGGAGCTCCCCGAACTGTTGTGCGTCGGGATTTAAGGAACCCGACCAAGCTGGTCCCCGCCACTGAGCTGGGGACCTTCCACGCTCGCCCGGCATCCAAGGGCACCCCCTCTGCCCTCGCGGGAAGCGGCAATGATGCCGCCGACCGGGAACCAGGCAGAGGGGAAAGATGCGCGCAACCTGGCCCATCTAAAAGACGCGCACCGCCGTCGCCGACCTCGCCCGCTAGAGGCGACAAACGGAGGGACGTAGAGGAGTCCCCCCCCGCGACCTTGACCTAGTGAAGGTGCCGCCGACGCCGAGAATCCGGCTTGTGGACAAGGGCTACCAACCCCTACCGTCCCAGTCGGGTACCGTGCGGCGAAAGCCCTCACCCCCTCCGCGCTCACCCTCCCCCGCCGGATAGCGGGAGCGAGGAGGAAGGGAAGACAGGCGTTTTTACGGCGACGTACATACGTCGCCTGCGACCTCGCCTGAGCCTTCGCCAGCACCCTCGCGTGTGCCCTCGCCGCTACCTCGCTCCTATACGCTAGATAGGGGCGAGTATGACGCCACGTCATATGCGGCACTCGAATCGGTGCCACAATCGCCCGAGCCGATGCTCCCCCCCGTCCCCTCGCCGCGACGACGAACCCCGCCGTCCTTTGCGGCAGTAGTGGCAGGCCCCGCCACCCCAACCCCCGCCACCACGGCTCCAGCCCCGCAAATGCCCTCACAGGGTAAGATCGCCGACACGGGCGTAGAACCCGCCACAGGGCGAGGCAAATACCCCCCAATAGTGGTAGAACGCCTCCCTAACTGGACGCGCCACTTCGACCAGCTCAGGCGCGTACTGGGGGAGGCACCCAACGCAAGACCCTACGGCACTGGGGTTAGATTCCTGCCTAGGACGGACGAAGAATTCCGTGCCGTCCAAAGGTATTTGATAGAGGCCAGCGAAAAGGACCCAACAATAAGTTGGTACTTTTATAGCCTGGCCTCCGAACTGCCCACCAAGGTGGCGATACGGGGCCTCCCCGCCGACACTCCCAATGAGAGGATAGTGGAGGCACTGCAGGAGAAGGGGTTCGGAGTGCGGCTAGTGCGGGGCATACCCGCGCGTCGCGGCCGCCCCGGCTGCATTTTCCACGCCCAACTCGACCCCATGGACAGGGACGAGCTCACACGCTTGTACGCGACTGACGAGCTCCTGTACATGCGGGGCGTCGTAGTTGAGGCGTGGAAGCCGGCATCGGTGCTGCCACAATGCCACAGATGCCAGGCATTCGGCCATGCATCGGCCAACTGTCACCGGCCTGTAAAATGCGTTCGCTGTGGTGGGGAGCACCCGGCGGCGAACTGCGACAGGCCGCGTGACCAAAAGCCGACATGTGCCAACTGCGCAAAACCTCACACCGCCAACGACCGGAAGTGCCCGGTGTATAAAAGAGAGGCCCGGCAGAGGGGAATCAAGCCCCGTCCCCCCGTCCCCACTGCGTCGTCGACGGCGCCCAAGGCGCAGCAACGGCGGCGCAATAATCCCACCGCGGCGCCTCGTACATACGTCGCCCAGGCTCCCCCTCCCGTAATAACGGTCGAGGAAACCGCTGGCGCCAACCTAATGGCGCCGGCTAACGAACCGACGCAACGAGGCGCCGACGCCGGTGCAATTAAAAAGCGCCGCCGCCGAAGACGCGGCAAGAAGAGGCGCGGAGATGACCCCGTGACGGCATCAACCCCAATCCCCTTCCTACCTGATCCCACCCCAATATTTGCGTACAACGCACCCCCCTCCCTTCCCATGCATGCCGTCCCAAATCAGGGCCCGCGTGCAGCGCCACGTCGCCGCCAGGCGGCGCCACCGGCACACACTGTGCCGAGAGTGGCATTCAAGCCGCTTTTGGCGGACGTAAGACGCGCACCTCCCGCGCCTCCCACATACACCGCATACCCCGCGCCGCGTTCGGCACACGCCGCGCCCGCGCCCTTCACACAAGCGCCCGTCGACAGAGCACTGAACATGCTTATTAGCCTGTTGACGGAGCTGCTAACTACGCTCGCGGCCGGCGCGGACACAAAGTCGGCGGCATTAAATGGATTGGCCAAAATCCAACAGTACACAAATGGCGGGTACTAGCCTGCGCATTGTGTACTGGAACCCCGGGGGAATAAAGGATAAAGTCCAGGACCTCCGTCTCCTAGCTCGCACCCAGGATGTACACATCATACTCCTGGGTGAAACGAAGCTCACAGAAAAGGAGACGTTGAGGGTGCCTAACTACCACGTGTATAGACGCGACGAAACGTCACCGGCGGGCATTGCGTACCGCGGTACGGCGGTACTAGTCCGTCGGGACGTGGTCCACGTGGAGTTAGAGCGCCCCGAGTTCCGCGTCATGCGCTCCATAGGAGTCAGCATCAACGTCGACGGCGCGGAACTGAAGGTCCTGGCAGCTTACCGTCCCCCGGGACTGGAATTCAGCCCCTCCGATGTCCGGAACGTTCTGGATGGGAGGAGTCCCACCCTGCTTATGGGCGACCTAAACGCGAAGCACACGGCTTGGGGTTCCCGTCTGTGCTCGCCGATAGGTCGAAGACTCCTCCAGGATTCGCAGATCCACGGGTACGAGGTGTTGGGCCCAGCGCACCCAACCCACGTACCCTCAAATCCCACACATAGCCCAGACGTTCTGGACATTGCCCTAGTGCAGGCTGTGCCTTGCCCGGTCTTACTGGAGGTGCTGTACGACCTTGACACGCAGCACCTCCCAGTTCTAGCCACGCTTGACCTCTCCACCACCACCACACCGACGAGACCGTCGAGGCGGCGGATGGATTGGCGTGTTTTTCGCGCAGAATTGGAGCATCTACACCTCGACGGCGAACTATCATCGCCAGCGGGTGTCGAAGCCGCCTCTACACTCCTAACGGAGCGAATTCGCACCGCCGTAGAGGCGGCAACTACCACAATAAACGTGGCTTCTCGCCGTCGAGAGGAATTGCCACACCATCTGCGCGAAAAACTCGCCCGGAAAAAGAACCTCCGTCGCCTATGGGCCCGAACCCGCTGCCCGCGGGTCAAGCGTGAGCTCAACTGCCTGGCTGCAGAGCTGTCGGAGGGAGTGCGGGATTGGCGTGGAGCCGCCTGGGAGGGTGTCATATCCCGGGCCGGCGAACACGATACCGACCTGCACAAACTCAATCGACAGCTCACCAATGCACGATCCCCCGTCTGCCCGTTGCTTGACGAGACGGGCAGACGTCGTTACGCAGCCCAAGACCGGGCAGAAATCCTGGCACAGCACTTGGAGGGGCAATTCACGGCCAATCCAATCGCCGCCGACGCACCCAGCACTGTCGTCGAGCACCACGAGCGAGTCGTACGTCGCGTATGCGATTTCCGTACCGCTCCGTCGCCGGACGTAAACGAAGTGAGCTTCGTTTCGCCCGGCGAGGTAAGGCGGCTCGTCAGCCGCCTGCCGAAGCGCCCGGAGCGGACGGGATCAGCACCGCAGCGCTCGCACAGCTGCCCCGTAGAGCCCTAGCGTGTCTAGCGAGGCTCTACAACGGCATACTCCGGACCGGCCACTTCCCTACCAACTGGAAGTTGGGTAGAGTCATAGTCCTCCCGAAACCCGGCAAGGACAAGCGCCTGCCGGCAAGCTACCGGCCCATCACTCTGCTCTCGCACGTAGCAAAGTCGTTCGAGCGCCTCCTGCTCCGCCGCCTGAGACCGACTCTGTCGCCTCGCGACGAGCAGTTCGGTTTCAGAGGCGGACACTCGACGACTTTGCAGCTGACGCGCGTGCTCCACCATATGGCTGTCGAGCACAACCGCGGCCACTACGCGGTCGGCGTATTTCTCGATATAGAGAAGGCGTTCGACCGTGTGTGGCACGACGGTTTGGTGTCGAAGTTGCTCGACACCAACACGCCGTCAGCATACGTGCGAGTAGTGGACTCGTTCCTCTCGGGCCGGAGCTTCTATGTTTCGGTCGAGAACTGTGATTCTACCACACGCCCAATTGCCGCCGGAGTCCCGCAGGGCAGCTGCATTTCGCCAGCGCTCTACGCGACGTACACAGACGACATCCCCACCTTGAGGGATGAGCTCCGAGAGGGAGAGAGGGATGTCGTCCTCGCTCTTTTCGCCGACGACAGTGCCTTTCTTACGTCGTCTCGCCGAGCCTACGCAGCCGCTCGCAAAATGCAGCGGCTGTTGGACCTGCTCCCCGAGTGGCTGGATAAGTGGCGTACCACCGTTAACGTGGGTAAAACGGTGGCGCTGCTTACCCGCCCCGGGTGCAAATGCCCGCCGCCCCTCTTACTGAGAGGCCAGCCCATCCAGTGGGAGCGCACAGTGCGTTACCTAGGGGTGGAAATCGACCGGTCGCTGCGTATGACGCCGCAGGTGGACCGGGCTGTTACCCAAGCCAAGGCTGCGCGCGCTATGCTGCGACCGGTCTTGCAATCCAGGCTGCAGCTGCGGACGAAAGTAGGCATTTATAAGACCTACATTCGTTCGCGGCTCACATATGCCGCCCCCGCATGGTACGCACTGTGCTCGGCCTCACAGCGGCGGAGACTGCAGGTCCAACAGAACGCCGCCCTCCGTCTGTGCACAAATGCCGGACGGTACGTCCGTAATGACGTGATCGCCCGCGACCTCAAGGTCCCATCGGTGGAGCAGTTCGTCGTCCGGTTGACGCGCGCGATGTTCTCGCGCGCGGACAGCGGGCGCGAAGCGCACCTGCGCGACCTCGCCCCTCTCCACGCGCGCCCACCGGACGCCACTCGCGCGCTCCCGCGCGACTTACTCTCCACCGAGTGATCACGTCATTTACGTGACGTGGCGGCGTTAAGCCGGCTCGGCGAGCGACTTATAGAGTCCCACTTACACGACTCCCTCAGCCGGCTGCTGGGAAGCAGCCGGCTTCCGGCTGGCCGGCAGGCCGGCCGGTAAACGAGCGACGCTGGGGTGGTATACCCCAGTAGTATGCCCGGGTAAAGAGCGTCAGCTCGGGGCCCGTACCCAGCGGTCCATTTCCTTAAGAAAGGATCAGCGGACGACCCGATAATAATCCTGCCTCCCAACACCACTTCGTTGTTACAGCCGATGGATCAAGGAGTTATCGCGTCTTTTAAGGCCTATTATCTCAGGAGAACTTTTTCACAGGCTGTAAAGGCTAATGAAAATGATGGCATGGAGCTGAGAGATTTTCGGAAAAGTTATAATATCCTGCAATGCGTAAAAAATATTGCTACTTCATGGGATGAGGTGACACCCAACAATTTAAAAGGAGTGTGGAAAAAGTTATGCCCATTTTTTTTTGAGCCATCTGAAAGTTCTACATCTACAGATCAACCAAATGTCGATGAGATCACAACTGACATTGTTCATTTGGCTAACCGTTTGCCTGACATTGCAGTTACTACTGATGATATTGATGATCTGTTAAGCTCACATTCGCAAGAACTGACTGATGAAGATCTTATTGAATTGGAGGCACAAGTACAAAAGGAAGCACTCGAGTCACAAGAAATAGCTTCTTCTATTAGTGACTCTGAAAAAGAACTTACACTAAAAAACTTTCCGTAGCCTTTGCAAATTTGAAGAATGCCATGAAAATTTTTGAAGAAAATGATCCTAATTTTGAGAGAAGTTTTAACGTTAATAACAAAATTTGTGCAGCCTATCACTGTTACCAAGATCTGTATGATAGCAAGAAGAAAGAAGCCAAGCAATCTAGAATTGATAGTTTCTTTAAGCCAAAAGTTTAATTTATTATTTATCATTACATATGTATAAGTTTTATAATTATTATTAAAATTAATAACACACAAATACCAAAAATAACTAGCAATTTCATAAGTGCATAATATATAATTATTTTAAGAACTTACTTTTAATAATAAAGTACGTCCTTTGTTATAAATGCAGTTTTTTTTATTATTTCGAGTCCGTGTGGAACCTAACCCTTGAGTTTTACATGTAAACATATGAATAAATATGTCTCGACTTACGTCGTTTCGATTTACGTCGCGTATTTCGAGAACCTAACATGCCGTAAGTACGAGGACTGCCTGTATTATTATTTCTATTTTTTTGTGTAATTACTTTTGTTTAAAAAATGTCCTTATCAGAGGCCGATATGCCTCTGTTCTTCCAGTTCCTGGAAAAAAAGTGTCCCGACATCTTAAATGCCTTTATAGCATTTAAAGCCGCCAAGCCTGTACACTTAGTATACAGTTCGCCCCCCGCGACCCCAATGACT
Source organism: Achroia grisella (assembly GCF_030625045.1). Taxonomy (NCBI): domain Eukaryota; kingdom Metazoa; phylum Arthropoda; class Insecta; order Lepidoptera; family Pyralidae; genus Achroia; species Achroia grisella. Next base: position 38,246 of record NW_026712948.1, read on the forward strand.
CAGACTGACACTGAAGAATTCGAGGACGATTCCCAACGGCCCCCGCCGCTTCCCCCAACCCAAGAGGACCAGGCCAGACCCGCCTCTCCGTCCATGGAGCAGGACGACTCTGTCGCGGAGCTTGACGCTCCTAGTATGGAGCTCGACGCCATCCGCGACGGCGACGTCCCCTCTCCCATCCCCCCGGTCTCCTCAGACGAGGACGATTTTATCGTTGTTGGCAACAAGCGTGCCAAGAAGACCCAGGGTTCCCAGCCAGCCAAAACAAAGCGTGCCCATGACGGTACCGCTAAATCCGCCCCGAGTGCACGCAAGTCACACCCCGAGACCAAAGCCCCGCCCCCCGTCATCATCCAAGACAAAAGTGCCTGGAATACGGTGTCAAATGTGCTTAAAAATAAGCACATCAACATCAGCCATGCTAAGGCTACCTAGGGATCAAAGTTACAGTCCCATCATCTGACGACTATCGTCGTCTTACCACCTTCCTTCGAGAGAAAAACATAGGTTATCACACCTATGCTCTTGAGGAAGAGAAAAAGCTCCGCGTTGTAATACGCGGCTTACCCAAGGAGCTCTCTACAGACTCCATCCTTGAGGACCTTCAGTCCCAAAATTACCCAGCGCACGAGGTACATCGCATGTACCAATCGCGCTCTCGCAACAAAGCCGCCATCGACCTTGTGCTAGTCATATTAGACTTATCTCCCGAAGGCAAATCGATCTTTGACATAAAGAGCGTTTGCCAACTGTCCTCTCTATCCGTAGAGGCGCCTCGCAAGCGTACCTACCCCGGACAATGTCACCGTTGTCAGCAATTATGGGCACTCTGCCCGTAATTGCTTCGCCCACAGTGCGTTAAGTGCTACTCGTTGTACACCAACGACATCCCTAAATTCTTAATCGCTGTTTGCCGATGACATGGCTCTCTTTACATCCGCCAAGTCCCGTGCGACAATAGCCAGATGACTTCAGAAAGCCGTAACCATACTGGGCGTATGGTTCCGTCGGTGGCGCATAGAAGTCAATCCCGAAAAAAGTGCAGCAGTGTACTTTAGTAGGGAATTCGACTCTATGAATCACCCGATCGAACTATTCGGCCAAAACATCCCGTGGGTTTCGAAAACGAAATATCTCGGCGTCACCCTAAATAGGAAACTAACGTTTCGTCATCACATCAAGCGTGTCCGCGTCCGAGCCGCCTTTATACTAGGGCGACTCTATCCTTTTATTAACAAGCACAGTAAAATGTCGTTTCGCAAGCTGACATTATACAGGGCTTGCATCCGTCCCATCATGACTTACGCTAGTCCCGTATTCGCCCACATACCCTACTATTTAATCAACAGACTACAGATCATACAGAATAGGTTTCTGCGTCGAGCCACCGGCGCGCCGTGGTTCGTTCGCAGCGTAGATCTCCACCGCGATCTTAATCTGCCCTCCATCAAGCAGTTTATGAAGGAAGCATCTCGACGCTACTTCGATTCTGCCCAATCCCACCCTAACCCGCTTATAGTCGGTGCGGTCGACTACGCACCGAGGAGTAATATCCGATATACGCGACAACGTCGCCCGAGGCACGTTCTCATTGACCCCCACGACCCCATAACGGCAGGTAACCTCCCCACGGGCCCACCCGTTCCACCCCGACCACACTTTACACACACACACGACACCGTCCTCGCCGGCGAAGACGACGACCTCAAACACTCAATATCGCGCATTCAACCGGGCGCCTGCGCGCGCCCGGGCGCTCCACACCGGCGCCCCTCCGATCGATCCCCCGTCCAATTCAAACGGGGATCGAAATTACGACGGCCTGAGCCGAGGTTCGAACCCCTAGTGGTGCCCTCAGACTAAAGTCGTATCCATCGGGCAGGAGTTGGCCTTCTGCCGCTCCATAAGTCTTTCCGCGGGTTTGGAGTGCCATCTGCACTCGCCCCATAACGTCCGGTGAAGCTGTAAAGGCCAGCTACGGCCAACAGCTTAGAGTAGTCCGAAAAAAAAAAATCGCGGATTATTCATGTCATAGGGCAGTAAGTTGTCTAGGTAACGGATAAATAAATAAAGAATACGAATGTCTAATTAATCTCTTATTTTGTATATAACAAATTGGCGACGATATGACGGACCCTGAAGTTAAAAAACCCAAAAGGGTAAGAGCATCTTTACGAGACATGTTGACAAAAATAGAAAACTTCCTAAATACGCAGGAAAATATTGAAAATATACATTAAGATAAATGCTACCATTTAATGTACAAAATGTAATCATACCTTATATGTTATGATTATTGCACAAAGGGGTGAGGAAAATAGATAGCCAAAGGTCCGCTGGCCAGCGGCTTAATAAACGTATAAAAGTAGCGTCCAATGGAGCTACGATCGTAGTGTAATCTACTTCTGCATGGAGCAAGCACCTCCGGAATAGAAGAAATTCTCCTCGCCCCTGCATACAGAAAATCAAGAATCATCGTTTCATTCACAACCCGTCCACAATCGCCGTCTTCACGCATCGTGTCATCGCCGTGTCACCATCGCATCGTCATCGCTTCACCAAACGTCCTTCTCAGGACGACTCATCGTGGTGCCTGTTATAAGGCACCTGGTCCTTCACCCCGCAACGCGCCCGCGGCGTTGATTGAGGCCCTTCAGGTAGGGAGTGCTTTGAAAAGGGCACTCTCTCACCTCGAGGAGGATAGATTAACGTCCTGGCGTACCAGCGACTCAATATAAAATGTGCATGCTATAATAATAGCTACAGCAATTTTGCACAATATGTGTAGAAACCTGAACCTACAAGAAATCCCACAGAAGTTGAGCTGCCACCTGCAGACAATATTGAAAACAGTGCACAAAACATGGTTGTGCTAGACATGCAACATAGAGCAGATCTTATAAATAATTACTTTAAAATTTAAGAGAACCGACAGAAACTAGTAATTAGAATGTTGTAATAATTTTATTGAGTAATTTACTGTTGAAATTTGATTAATATCATAATAGTATATATTGTATAAAAATATATATTGTAAAAATTATTTACTATTCGATTAGATAGGGTTCGTTAGGGGATACGTTATTAATTTCGGGCGTAAGCCTATAGACGCGCGAGCGCAACGTAATAAAAATATATTGTAATCATCTTAAATGTATATATCATAAATAAATAAGTACGTAAATTCTTAATTTCAATCCATAATCTTTGTACAACCCCGTATACTTATACCGTATAATAATGATAAAAAAGTATTTCAAATATCGTATATTTTGAAAAATGATTGTTTGTTTATGGAAGTGAATTTTAAAGTTACAAGCCATTATTTGTAGGATGTAAGTTGAGGATTTTTCACACTAGATAGATGTCTATCAATGAAATATTAACCAAATGTGTAGTTATACCTGATGAGAACTAGACTTTATGTATTCCATTGCTTCATGATCATGGTAAATAAGTATAAAATACAATCGTTTGCGTATGTTGTTTGTATCGTAAACCCAATTTCTTAATAATTAATGTACTTTAGTCTTAGTTTGTAGAAGTTAATAATTTTTATAAGTCTAAATGTATGAAACCATTTTGTGTTATCCTGATTATTTTAACTTTTATTGATTAATAAAAAAAACTGTTTTACAAAAAGTTGCATTTTATTTATAAATAAATAGTTTTTTGTATAGCAAAGTGCATATAAATTTACTACTGTAAATTTTGGGAATTGTTTTGAATTTTATGAATGGCGCTTCAGAATAGACCCCAATAATTAGCAAAAGTTAGGACATTTCAGGGGCCAGTAGACAGGCCTCGCGGCGTACATAAGAGACGTTGTGGGCATCTAAATAACCCGTACTACTAACGACTATAACAGACGTTATGACTCCGTCACAAATATGTCGATCAATGACGTCGTGAAAGACACCTTGAGGGTGTGACAAATCTACGTTATCTGAAGAACCGTCCGACGTAGTTCTATGACGTCTTTTACATAAAAAATGACTGAAAATGGACGACAATATGACGAATAATTGGTAACTGGGATGGTAATAGCCGCATACTCAAAAATAAGACTAAAATGTTGACTTGAGATTTGATAATAGGTTTTTGCGTCATTGATCGTGTAAATTTTTCACTTATGTTATCCGTGGAACAAAAACATAAAGATCATTATTGAATGAATAAATCCAAAAGTATTAATCGACCAATCGTCAAAAATCTCAATATTATAATAGGGTGTGTAGATAATGAATCTGGAAAAAACACGATTATATCATAATAGCGATTACCATATTACATATTACTTACAGCGCTTACAAGTACATCAATTTCTATTATCTGAAATATGAATACACTGATCTAATAAACTACTTACTCCCTTTATTTTTTATATTATATGAAATGAAAAAAAGAAAATGAAAAATGACCATCCGGAATTCCTATACTAGCATCGGAGTCATATACCATACATTGATGTCCACATAAAACTCCTGTGGTAACTAAGCTAACTAATACATTTGTACTATCCACTCGAATAGTTACAGCAGTTGGTTCACCACCAGCTTTATTTAAACATATTTGGCTTGTAAATTTTTTTGTGCCCTTTATTCTCCTCCTTTTTTTTTGCTCCACAGTAATTCTTTAATTGTTGTAATGTGTGTGCTACCTTTGCCCATTGCATTAAAACTGTAAAATATAATGAAGATCAAGTACATGAGCAATAACAATTCACATATAAAATTATACTAAACATGCAAGTTACACTAATCTACAGGCTAGCTTCTACAAATACTATCTATACACATACAAAATACTAACCTATCCATAACATCCAGCCATCCTTTCTTTTTACCGTTGTTAGTATTTGTATCTGTATTCTTATTTTCTACTACGGCGACACGATCGCGGAACAATTCCAACAATAAATTCTATCTAAAATAAGGTAAGCATTGAATGAATGTAATAAAAATTTAAACCAGTGAAATGCTAAGTCCTACATAAAAAAATAATTTACGTAATACTTGACAAACTAACAAATATTGATAAATAATCATAATCTCATTGTCAGATATACAATTGTCTATTACCTTGTTAGTCTATGACACATTCTCGCTTCTCTCTCTCACATCGTCTCGAGCTTACATGTGTAATATTGTAAACGGATTTTCCTCATATATGTAATTCTGTAAAATAAATATGTGAAACATTCCGCTGACCGACGCGCTAGCGAACGCACGTATGTGCTCGCTAGTCCCGCCGCCGTCTCGCTGTTCTCTCCCTCTCCCCTGTTCGCTCCCTCGAGCAACCCACCGCGCACGCGCACGCAGTTACGTTCGCGCGTTCATACTACTTCGCCGCGTGTTAGGTGCACTACGTACACCTAGTGTGGCCCGGGGCCTTCGTGTCCCGCGCCGACCGCGCTCTCGGCATCCGTTCCGACACGGTACTACAGGACTGTCGGCGTGTGTAGTGCTGTGTTGTGAGGACTGAAGGAGGAACTCTCCTCGTTCAAGTGAAGTGAAGTGTTGTGTGTAGACGCTCAGTGGCACGGACTGTCGTAAGTTAGGGAGGTGCGTCACGCCCGCCGCCGACACTACGTGCCTGAAACACGATGTCAAATATGTTTAATTAAATAAGCACATTAACTTCAGCCATGCTAAGGCTACACCGCGAATTACCGCGGTTGTTCACGCGCCCCACGTCCCGCCCAAAAGATTCTCCGACTGAATAAAGATCGTACGCAGTACGGCCCGCGTATTGCAATTTATAGACAAGTTATGACCACCAAGCAACACCGCGCCGTCGCTACCCACAAAAGAAACAAAAGATACGAAGCGATCCCACGTGGCGAAGTAACAAGACTAAACCGGAAAACGTCGAAAAGAAAAACCGTACGTGCCTTTGTGTGTTATATAGCCATAGACACACACTATTTAGAATCGCGCACGTCGGCTATGGATCCGCTCAATACAAGAAGAGGCATTCAGCATCGACATAGCGGCGTTGCGACGCACAACAACGTCGCTCGTGGAGTAGTCGACTTATACAGTTGTCTATTTTTATCGACGAAGAGAATGTGCTGCGGCTCCGCTCAAGAGTGTCGGTTGCCGCCGATCTGTCAGTGGAGCAACAGGAACCACCCGTAGTCGACGGTCAACATGCATGGGTGCGCCTGTACATAGAATGGGTGCACAGGAAACTTCACCACGGGGCTTCGAAACCACTGCGAACGAGGTGCGTCAACACATGTGGGTGTTGCGCCTACGACATGCCGTCCGCAGGGAACTGAAGAAATGCCAGGCCTGCCGCATTTGGAAGGCAGCACCAGCGCAACCATCGACGGGCAACCACCCACGCAGCAGGCTGGCACATTTTCAGCGCCCGTTCACCTTAACCGGCCTAGACTACTTCAGGCCGATGACAGTGACCGTGGGTCGCACGCACCAGAAGCGGTACGGCATGCTGTTCACATGTCTCACCACGAGGGCTGTTCACCTGGAGATCGCCGGCAGCCTCAGCACCGACTCCGCAGTAATAGCTCTGCGGCGCTTCATAAGA
>NW_026712949.1:0-16705 GCF_030625045.1 Achroia grisella
ATCAGGCAATTCATTATATGCAATGAGGCTTTTTTTTTTTTTTTTTTTTTTTCTCTATTTATACATAAATTTTTGTGAAATTTCGAATTTTTTTTTATTAAATATTAATTTATTAAATAATTAAAATTAGTAAATTAATTAATATTGAAGGATATTAATTTTGATAATTTTTTTTTTTTTATGGATAATTTAAGTATATTATTTAATTTAAATAATTAAATTTTGCATATATATATATATATAGATTTATCTATATAACAATTTAAATAATATATAAATTTATTACACTATTAGAAAGCTATATATTAATAAATTATTTCATAATAAATACTATATTTAGCCAATTATTTAATAATATATAAATTAGACTAAATTTCAGATTCTGCATCGCTCAATATAAAATGAGACACCTAAAATAATATAAATTTAATCTTTTTAAAAAGATTAAAATTATATTATATTTAATTTTTACATAGAAAATTAACTTTAAAAATTTCGAAATTTTTCAAAAATTTAAAAAAAAAAAAAAAAAAAATCCAGGATTTTTTTGAAAATTTCGAAATTTTTTCAAAAATTTTCAAAAATTTTAAAATTTTTTTTAAAAAATTTCAAAAATTTTCAAAAATTTTAAAATTTTTTTTAAAAAATTTTTAAAAAATTTTTTTTTAAAATTGATATTTTTTATTGAAAAATTTAAATTAATTTAATTTTTATATAAATAATTATTGGCTATACAATTTTTAATTATTTAGTTTGTAAATATATTATATTTACAATTAATATTAATTTTTTAAAATTTATAATAAATATAAGTTGTTATATTTAAATATAATTGGTAACTTTATATGTAAAAATTAACATATAATATCATTTATTAAGAATTTTAATTTTTGTATTAGGGGTACAATAATTATTATTCATTATTTATATATTAATAATTAATTTTAATTTATTTTTTGATTTTATATTAGGGGATATAAAATTAATTGAATAAATATTTTAGATTAAATTTTAATTTAAGGAAATAAAATGTGAGCAATTACCAATTTTAATTTATTTAATTATTAATATATTAATATTTTCTAATTTTAATTATTTAAATAATTTATTTTTAATTAGTATTTTCAAAAATTTTCAAAAAATTTAAGTATAAAGTTTTATTTTAGCTTATAAATTTATTATTAGTTTAATTTATATGTAAATTTTTGTATGAATTTTTATTTATTTAAATAATAAATAAATTACTTTATATTCGCAGTAATTAGTATTATTAATTAGAGAAATCTAGAAATAGTAATATTAAAGAGTATTGGCTAAATTTGTGCCAGCAGCCGCGGTTACACGAATAATGCAAATAAATTTTGTCAGTTAAAGTTAAATTGTTTTATTGAAAATAAAATATAATTTATTAGGTGAAATTTTTAAATTATTAATTATTTTATTATAAATTAATTGAAGCTTGAAAATTTTAATAATAAACTAGGATTAGATACCCTATTATTTAGAATGTAGGTAAAAAATATCTGAGTAGTAATAGTTATGTTCTTGAAACTTAAAAAATTTGGCGGTATTTTAATCTATTCAGAGGAACCTGTTCTATAATCGATAATCCACGAGGACTTTACTTAAATTTGTTTAGTTTATATACCGTCGTTATTAGAATATTTTATAAGAATGTTAATTTTCAAAATTTTTAAAAAGAAAATATATCAGATCAAGGTGTAGCTTATATTTAAGTAGAAATGGGTTACAATAAATTTATTTAAACGAATATAAATTTGAAATGTTTACTGAAGGTGGATTTGAAAGTAAAATTATGTATATAGTTAATTTGACTTTGGCTCTAAAATATGTACACATCGCCCGTCGCTCTTATTACTTTATTTATAATATAAAATAAGATAAGTCGTAACATAGTAGAATTACTGGAAAGTGATTCTAGAATGACAATTTAAAGCTTATTAAGTAAAGCATTTCTTTTACATTGAAAAGATTATTGTGCAAATCAATATAAATTGATTAGATTTTATTTATTGATTTTATTTGTTTTTTATCTATTTTATTAAAAATAATTATAAAATGATTAGTTTTAGTATTTTATAAAGAAAAAATAATTTTAATTATAGTGAATTAGTATTGTGAAAGAAAATTGAAATAATTTGAAAAATTATTATTTTAAAAGAAAATTTAATTTATTGTACCTTGTGTATCAGGGTTTATCAAATAAAAATTAAAAATTTAATTTTCTCGATTTTAAAAGAGTTAATATATTATAAAAGTTAATGTGACAAAATTATTTTTAATAATATATTAGAAATGAAATGTTATTCGTTTTTAAAGGTATCTAGTTCTTTAAGAAATAAATTTAATTTAGAAATTTTATATTATTTAATTAGTTAAATTAATTAAATAAATATTTAATTTTAATATTTTATGGGATAAGCTGTAAAATAAATTATTAAAAATATTTAAATAAAATAATAAATATAGATTTAGAAATAGTTATTATTAGCAAAAGTGTTATAATTTATTTTATAATTTAAATTATTTATTTAAATTTTAATTTTTTATTAAAGTATTCATTTTAATTTTAAAAATTAAGTAATAATGATAAAATTAGTATATTATTAATGTATAAATAAATTTATGTGAAAAGTTTTTATAAAGAACTCGGCAAAATTAATGTTCGCCTGTTTAACAAAAACATGTCTTTTTGAATTATTTAAAAAGTCTAACCTGCCCACTGAATAATTTTTTAAATGGCCGCAGTATATTAACTGTGCAAAGGTAGCATAATCATTAGTCTTTTAATTGAAGGCTTGTATGAATGGCTGAACGAGATATTAACTGTTTCAATTTAAATTTTAGAATTTTATTTTTTAGTCAAAAAGCTAAAATATAATTGAAAGACGAGAAGACCCTATAGATCTTTATATTTAGGTAATTATAATTTTTAGGATTTTTTTTGTTATGATTGCTAATAATATTTTATTGGGGTGATAATAAGATTTAATAAACTCTTATATAAATTAAACATAAATTAATGAATAATTGATCCATTAGTAATGATTAGTAATTTAAGTTACCTTAGGGATAACAGCGTAATTTTTTTAGAGAGTTCTTATCGATAAAAAGGATTGCGACCTCGATGTTGGATTAAGAGATAGGGTTGGGTGTAGCAGTTCAACTTTAAAGTCTGTTCGACTTTTAAATTCTTACATGATCTGAGTTCAAACCGGCGTGAGCCAGGTTGGTTTCTATCTTTAGTAAATTAAAATATTTTAGTACGAAAGGACCAAATATTTGATAAATTATTATTTTTAATATTGAATATAATTAATTTTACTATTTTGGCAGATTAGTGCAATAAATTTAGAATTTATGTATGTAATTTATATTACAAATAGTACGTGTTTTATTTAGAAAATTTATTATTTATTATTGGTAGATTGTTATTAGTAATTTGTGTATTAGTAAGAGTTGCATTTTTAACACTTTTAGAACGAAAAGTATTAGGATATATTCAAATTCGTAAGGGTCCTAATAAGGTTGGAATTATAGGAATTCCTCAACCTTTTTGTGATGCAATTAAATTATTTACTAAGGAACAAACTTATCCTTTATTATCAAATTATATTCCTTATTATTTTTCTCCTGTTTTTTCATTATTTTTATCTTTATTAGTATGAATGTGTATACCTTTATTTATTAAATTATTTTCTTTTAATTTAGGTTTATTGTTTTTTTATGTTGTACAAGTTTAGGTGTTTATACAGTAATAATTGCTGGTTGATCTTCTAATTCTAATTATGCTTTATTAGGGGGGTTACGGGCTGTTGCTCAAACAATTTCTTATGAAGTTAGTTTAGCATTAGTTTTATTAAGTTTTGTATTTTTAATTGGAGGTTATAATATATTAATATTTTATAAGTATCAATTATTTATTTGATTTTTATTTTTAATATTTCCTATAGCATTAGTTTGATTTAGAATTTCATTAGCAGAAACAAATCGAACTCCTTTTGATTTTGCTGAAGGAGAGTCTGAATTAGTTTCAGGGTTTAATGTAGAATATAGAAGTGGTGGATTTGCTTTAATTTTTTTAGCAGAATATGCAAGTATTTTATTTATAAGTATATTATTTTGTGTAATATTTTTAGGGTGTGATGTATTTTCTTTTTCTTTTTATTTAAAGTTAACTTTTGTTTCTTTTATATTTATTTGAGTACGAGGAACTTTACCTCGATTTCGATATGATAAATTAATATATTTAGCTTGAAAGAGTTTTTTACCTTTTTCGTTAAATTTTTTATTATTTTTTGTAGGGTTTAAAATTTTTTTACTTTATTTATTATAGTGAATTAAATTTAGTATTTAAAGTTAATAGAAAATTAAATTTCTATCTTATGTTTTCAAAACATATGCTTAATTCAAGCTCATTAACTAATTTAATAAATTATCTCATCATTTTGTTACTAGTGGATTAAATAAAAAGTATGAAAAATAAACTACTGTTAAAATTTGTCCTACTAAAACATAAGGTGCTTCTACAGGTCGAGCTCCAATTCAGGTTAATAAAATTACTGTAATAGTCATGAATCAAAATAGAATTTGATTAATTGGATAAAATTGGATTCCACGAAATTTTCTGAGATGATAAAATGGTAAAATAAAAAGAATTGCAATTGATATAACTAGGGCAATTACTCCTCCCAATTTATTGGGGATGGATCGCAGGATTGCGTAAGCAAACAAGAAGTATCATTCAGGTTGAATATGAACGGGTGTAACAAGTGGATTTGCGGGGATAAAATTATCGGGGTCTCCTAATAAGTAAGGATTAATTAATACTAATAAAATTAAAATTATTGTTATAATAATAAATCCAACAATATCCTTATAAGTAAAATATGGATGGAATGGAATTTTATCAATATTAGAATTTAACCCAATAGGATTATTAGATCCTGTTTCATGTAAAAATAATAAATGAATTATTGTTATAGCTAATACAATAAATGGTAAAATAAAATGGAATGTGAAGAATCGTGTTAATGTAGCATTATCAACAGCAAATCCACCTCATACCCATTGTACTAAATCAATTCCTAAATAAGGAATAGCAGATAATAAATTAGTAATAACAGTAGCTCCTCAAAAAGATATTTGTCCTCATGGAAGTACGTAACCTATAAAAGCAGTTCCTATTACTAAAAATAAAATTAAAACTCCTACTAGTCATGTAGGTGTATATAAATATGAACCATAGTAGATTCCTCGTCCTACATGTAAATAAATGCAAATAAAGAAAAATGATGCACCATTAGCGTGTAGAGTTCGTAATAATCAACCATAGTTTACATCTCGACAGATATGGTTTACTCTATTAAAAGCTAAATTAATATCTGCTGTATAATGTATTGCAAGGAATAGTCCTGTTAAAATTTGAATAATTAAACATAGACCTAATAATGATCCAAAATTTCATCAAGATGAAATATTTCTTGGAGCAGGTAGATCTACTAATGCATTGTTTGCGATACTTAAAATTGGATGTTTAACTCGTAAAGGTTTGTTCATTAGTTAATTAAATATAGGTCGTAAAGGACCCTTAAATAAATTAGTGATTTTAACTACAGCAATTAATGTAATTAATAAGTAATTTATTAATAAAATTGTTAATAGATTTGTAGGATAATTATATAATTTATTTAAAGATAAAGAGTTTTCTATTATATATGATTTAAATTAGAAATTGATTGAACTTCTAAATTAGTATATTGTAATAAAATACTTTTGTCAATAAAATATAATGAAATAATTATAATAAAAAAAATTGTAATTGATGAAATTAAAAGTTTTACTGAAAATGTAAATATTTCATTTGAAGCTAATGAAGTTACATAAATGAATAAAACTAATATACCTCCTAAAAATACTAAAAATAAAATATAAGAAAATCAAAATGTTTTAGTTATTAACCCTGAAATTATAGAAACTAAAATAGTTTGAATAAGTAAGGTTAATCCTATAGCTAGCGGATGTTTTATATTTATAAAAATAAAATTAAAAATAAATAAAAGAGTTATTAAAATTCATTGTATAATATCAAGAAATAGTTTAAGTAAAATATTAATTTTGGGGATTAATGATAAAGAATTTCTTTTTTCTTGAAGTTTTAAAAGAATTAATCTTATTTTTGGTTTACAAGACCAATGTTTTTGTTAAACTATTAAAACTAATGTTAATAAATTTAAATTGATGTTTACCTAGAATTTTATTTATTATAGGAATTTTTACTTTTGTATCAAATCGAAAGCATTTATTATCTATATTATTAAGATTAGAATATATTGTTTTAAGATTATTTCTTTTATTATTTGTATATTTAAATATATATAATTATGAAAATTTTTTTAGAATGATATTTTTAACTTTTAGAGTTTGTGAAGGGGCTTTAGGTCTTTCAATTTTAGTTTCAATAATTCGTACACATGGAAATGATTATTTTCAAAGATTTAATATTTTACAATGTTAAAAATTATTTTTATAGTTTTATTTTTATTTCCATTATGTTTTATTAAAAATTCTTATTGAATGGTTCAAAGTTTTTTATTTTTAATTTCTTTTGTTTTTATCTTAATAAATATATATTCTAATTATTTTATATCAATTTCTTATATATTTGGTTCAGATATAATTTCTTATGGATTAATTTTATTAAGATTATGAATTGTTTCTTTAATATTAATGGCTAGTGAGTCTGTTTTTAAGTATAATAATTATACTAATTTATTTTTATTTAATATTATTTTATTATTATTAATATTAGTTTTAACATTTAGTAGTATAAGTTTATTTATATTTTATTTATTTTTTGAAAGTAGTTTAATTCCTACATTATTTTTAATTTTAGGTTGAGGTTATCAACCTGAACGTTTACAAGCTGGAGTTTATTTATTATTTTATACTTTATTAGTTTCTTTACCAATATTAATTGGAATTTTTTATTTATATAAGGTTACTAATACAATGAATTTTTATTTATTAAATAATTATATATTTAATTATGAAATTTTATATTTTTCTTTAGTAATAGCATTTTTAGTAAAAATACCTATATATTTTGTTCATTTATGATTACCAAAAGCTCATGTTGAGGCTCCAGTTTCTGGTTCTATAATTTTAGCTGGTATTATATTAAAGTTAGGAGGATATGGATTATTGCGAGTATTTCCTTTTTTACAATTATTAGGTTTAAAATTTAATTTTATTTGAATTAGAATTAGATTAGTAGGAGGAGTATTAGTAAGTTTGACATGTTTATGTCAAACTGATCTTAAGGCATTAATTGCTTATTCTTCAGTTGCTCATATAGGAATTGTATTAGCAGGATTAATAACTATAACATATATAGGAATATGTGGTTCTTATACTTTAATAATTGCTCACGGATTATGTTCTTCTGGATTGTTTTGTTTAGCTAATATTTCTTATGAACGGTTAGGTAGACGAAGTTTATTGATTAATAAGGGGTTATTAAATTTTATACCTTCTATGGCTTTATGATGATTTTTACTAAGATCAGCAAATATAGCAGCTCCTCCAACTTTAAATTTATTAGGAGAAATTTCTTTAATTAATAGAATTGTTAGTTGATCTTGAGTTACTATGTTAATATTATCGTTATTGTCTTTTTTTAGAGCTGCTTATACATTATATTTATATGCTTATAGACAACACGGTAAGTTATTTTCTGGAGTTTATTCTTTTAGTGGAGGAAAAATTCGTGAATATTTACTATTATTTTTACATTGATTCCCGTTAAATTTATTAATTTTAAAGGGAGATATATGTATATTATGATTATATTTAAATAGTTTAAAAAAAATATTGATTTGTGGTGTCAATGATAAGATTATTATCTTTTTAAATCGTGAAATATTTATCAATTTGTTCAATTAGATTCGTTAGTTTATTTTTTTGTAGTCTTTTATCATTTACTATAGGATTAATTTTTATTATAAATGATTATACAATTTTTATTGAATGAGAAGTTGTTTCAATAAATTCTTTAATAATTGTAATGACAATTTTATTAGATTGAATAAGTTTAATTTTTATATCTTTTGTATTAATAATTTCTTCTTTAGTAATTTATTATAGAAAGGAATATATAGAAAGTGATTATAAAATTAATCGATTTATTATATTAGTATTAATATTTGTTACTTCAATAATATTACTAATTATTAGTCCAAATTTAATTAGAATTTTATTAGGATGAGATGGATTAGGATTAGTTTCATATTGTTTAGTAATTTATTTTCAAAATATCAAGTCTTATAATGCTGGAATATTAACTGCCTTATCAAATCGAATTGGTGATGTGGCTTTATTATTAGCAATTGCTTGAATATTAAATTATGGAAGTTGAAATTATATTTTTTATTTAGATGTTATACGATCTGATAATGAAATAATAATTGTTGGTATATTAGTAATATTAGCTGCTATAACAAAGAGTGCTCAGATTCCATTTTCTTCTTGGTTACCTGCTGCTATAGCTGCTCCCACACCAGTTTCTGCTTTAGTTCATTCTTCAACTTTAGTTACAGCTGGGGTTTATTTATTAATTCGATTTAATATTGTTTTAAGTACAAGTTGAATGGGTAATTTATTATTATTATTATCAGGTTTAACAATGTTTATAGCTGGATTAGGAGCTAATTATGAATTTGATTTAAAGAAGATTATTGCTTTATCAACTTTGAGTCAGTTAGGGTTAATAATAAGTATTTTATCAATAGGATATTATAAATTAGCCTTTTTTCATTTATTAACGCATGCTTTATTTAAGGCTTTATTATTTATGTGTGCTGGAGCTATTATTCATAATATGAATAATAATCAAGATATTCGTTTAATAGGAAGATTAAGTTTAATAATACCTTTAACTTCTTCTTGTTTTAATGTTGCAAATTTAGCTTTATGTGGAATACCATTTTTAGCTGGATTTTATTCAAAGGATCTAATTTTAGAAATAGTATCTTTTTCTTACATTAATTTATTTTCTTTCTTTTTATATTTTTTTTCTACAGGTTTAACTGTATGTTATTCTTTTCGATTAGTTTATTATACAATAACTGGGGATTCTAATTTTTCTTCTTTAAATATATTAAATGATGAAGGTTGAGTAATATTAAAGAGTATGATAGGTTTATTAATTTTAAGAATTGTAGGTAGTATATTAAGTTGATTAATTTTTCCTACTCCAGAAGTTATTATTTTACCTTTAAATTTAAAGTTATTAACATTATTTGTATGTATTGTAGGAGGATTAATGGGTTATATAATTTCTAATGTTTCATTATTTTTTATGAATAAGGCTTTAATGAATTATAATAGTTCATATTTTTTAGGTTCAATATGATTTATGCCTTATATCTCTACTTATGGTATTATTAATTATCCATTAGTATTAGGAAAGATAAGTATTAAGTCTTTTGATCAAGGTTGATCAGAATATTTTGGTGGGCAACAACTTTATTATAATTTAATTAAGAATTCTCAATTAAATCAAATATTACAAAATAATAATTTAAAGATTTATTTATTAAGTTTTGTATTTTGAGTTGTAATTTTATTTATATATATAATTTGTTTTTATTCAAATAGCTTATATTTAGAGTATGACACTGAAGATGTTAGGGAGATTAATTAATCTTTGAATATACTGAATTAATTTTAGTAATTTATAAAATAAAATTATTTAATTTTACAATGAAAATGTAATGTTTTTATTAAACTATATAAATAGAAGTATAAATGGAATTTAACCATTAAAAGAAAAAAGTTAGCAGCTTTTACTTGAACATCATACTTCCTTAATTGGAGTTTAAAACTCAATTCTATCATTAACAGTGATAAGCCTCTTTTTGGCTTCAATTAAAGAATAAGGGTAATTTTACCTAAGATTAGGTCGAAACTAATTGCAATATATCGCTTCATATTCAAGGTAGATTGAAAAATCAATACTTTTTGAATGCAAATCAAATGTTATAATTAACTACAACCCTATTAATTTGATCAATTTAATATACCTTGATTTCATTCATGATAAAGTCCTAATAATAGAATTAAAATAAAAATAATTGATGTAATTGTTCAACATATAATATTAGAAAAATTAATGATTAAAATAATTGGAAAAATTAATGCAATTTCAACATCAAAAATTAAAAAAATAATAGTGATTAAAAAAAATCGAAGAGAAAAAGGTAATCGGGAAGAAGATTTTGGATCAAATCCACATTCGAATGGTGATGCTTTTTCTCGATCTACAATTGTTTTTTTAGATAGAATTGAAGCTAATAGTATTACTACTAAAGAAATTAATAAAAGGATTGAGCTGATTGTTAAAATTGAAAAAATTATCTATACTATTAATAATAGACCATATGATTGGAAGTCAAATATACTTTTTATACTATATAGATAGTAATTTATCCTCCTCATCAGTAAATTGATACATAAAGGAATAATCAAACAATATCAACAAAGTGTCAATATCAAGCAGCAGCTTCAAATCCAAAGTGGTGATTCTTTGAAAAATGATTATTTAAGTGTCGTCCTAAACAAACAATTAAAAAAGTTGTTCCAATTAATACATGAAGACCATGAAATCCTGTTGCTATAAAAAAAGTAGAACCGTAAACTGAGTCAGCAATTGTGAATGGAGCTTCAATATATTCGTATGCTTGAAGAATAGTAAAATAAATTCCTAATAGTACTGTAAAAAATAAACCTTGAGTAGTTTGAGAATGATTGCCTTCCATTAAACTATGATGAGCTCAAGTTACAGTAATTCCTGAAGTTAGTAAAATTACAGTATTTAATAAAGGAATTTGGAATGGGTTAAAAGGAGTAATTCCTAAAGGTGGTCATATAGCTCCTAATTCAATTGAAGGAGATAAACTTCTATGGAAGAATGCTCAAAAAAATGAAACAAAAAATAAAACTTCTGAAAGAATAAATAAAATTATTCCTCATCGTAAACCTGTAGTTACAGAAAGAGTATGAAGACCTTGATATGTTCCTTCTCGAGAAACATCTCGTCATCATTGGTAAACAGTTAAAATTGTAATTAGATTTCCTAATAAAAATAATGAATTATCATATTGATGAAATCACTTTACTATACCAGCTACTGTTGTTATAGCACCAATTGATGCAGTTAATGGTCATGGGCTATAATCTACTAAATGAAATGGGTGATTTGAGTGAGTTGACATTAGTTTACTTCTCTAGAATATAATGTTCTAAGAACAGCAAATACATAAGATTGAATTATAGCAACAGCTGATTCTAGAACTAATAAAGCAATTTGAGTAATAATTAGGAAACTAATTAGTACTATAGATAGGGAAGGTCCAGTATTTCCTAAAAGTGTTAATAATAAATGCCCTGCAATTATATTAGCTGTTAATCGAACAGCTAAAGTTCCTGGTCGAATAATATTACTAATAGTTTCAATGCATACTATAAATGGTATTAAAATAGCTGGAGTACCTTGAGGTACTAAATGGGCAAATATATGTTGAGTATTATTAATTCATCCATATAGTATGAAACATAATCATAGAGGAAGAGCTAATGTTAATGTTAATGTTAAGTGACTTGTACTAGTAAAAATATAAGGAAATAAACCTATAAAATTATTAAATAAAATTATAGAGAATAAAGAAATAAAAATAAATGTAGATCCATTAGCTCCTATAGGACCAAGTAGTGTCTTGAATTCCTTATGAAGAGTTAATAAAATATTATTTCAAAAAATATGATATCGAGATGGTATTAATCAGTATATAGATGGAATTATTAAAATTCCTAAAAAAGTACTTAATCAATTAAGAGATAAATTAAAAATACTTGATGAAGGGTCGAATACAGAGAATAAATTTGTTATCATTTTCAGTTTAATGACTTTGTTGAATGAGTTTTATTACTTAAATTTGATTTAGGTATTGAAGGAATATATGAATAGTAATTTATTACATTAAAAATTACAAAAGTAATTGAAAAAATAATAAATAAACTTAATCAGCCAATAGGTGCTATTTGAGGGATTAAAAAATATTAATAAATTAATAATTTTAGTTTGACAAACTAATGTTATACATTTTAACTAATTTTTTCATTAGAAGTAGGTGCTAATTTACTATAAAATGGTTTAAGAGACCAGTACTTGCTTTCAGTCATCTAATGAAGAATTATTCTTAGAAATTCATTTAATAAAATAATTTACAGGAATACTTTCAATAACAATTGGTATAAAACTATGATTTGCTCCACAAATTTCTGAACATTGACCATAAAATAATCCAGGTCGATTAATTAAAAAATTAGTTTGGTTTAATCGTCCAGGTGTTCCATCAACCTTAACTCCTAAAGCTGGAACAGTTCATGAATGAATTACATCAGCTGCAGTTACTAAAATTCGAATTTGAGAATTTATAGGAAGAACTACTCGGTTATCTACATCTAATAAACGGAATCCGTCTACTGGTAATTCGTTTGTAGGAATTATGTAAGAATCAAATTCTACATTATTGAAGTCTGAATATTCATAACTTCAATATCATTGGTGTCCAATAGCCTTTAAAGTTACTGAAGGTTCATTAATTTCATCTAATAAGTATAAAAGTCGTAAAGAAGGGAAAGCAATAAATAATAAAATAATAGCAGGTAAAATAGTTCAAATAATTTCAATAGTTTGTCCGTGTAATAAGTATCGATTTACATATTTGTTAAAAAATAAAGTAAATATTAAATAACCAACTAAAACAGTAATTATCACTAAAATTATTAATGCGTGATCATGAAAAAAAATTAATTGTTCTATTAATGGGGAAGAACTATCTTGTAAACCTAAATTTGCTCATGTTGACATTAGTTTTCTAATAAAAGTAAAATACTTTATATATGGAGCTTAAATCCATTGCACTAATCTGCCATATTAGAAATTAACTAATAAAGGCAATTCATTATATCTGTGTTCAGCAGGTGGAGTATTTTGTAATCATTCAATTGATGAATTTAATTGAATTGGGAAGATTACTTGTCGTTGTGATACTAAACTTTCTCAGATAATATAGAATAAATATAAAATTCCTAATAATGAAATTGTTGATCCAATAGTTGAAATTACATTTCAGGCTGTGTAAGCGTCTGGATAGTCAGAGTATCGCCGTGGTATACCTGCTAATCCTAGGAAATGTTGGGGGAAGAAAGTTAAATTTACTCCGATAAATATAATAAAAAATTGAATTTTTAATATATAAGGATTTAAAGATAATCCAGTAAATAATGGATATCAGTGAATAAATCCACCTAAAATAGCAAATACAGCTCCTATTGATAAAACATAGTGGAAATGAGCAACTACATAGTAAGTATCATGTAAAGTAATATCAATAGAAGAATTAGATAAAATTACACCTGTTAATCCCCCTACAGTAAATAAAAATACAAATCCTAATCTTCATAAAATAGATGGGGAATAATTGATTTGAGTTCCATGGAAAGTAGCTAATCAACTAAAAATTTTAATACCTGTTGGTACAGCAATAATTATTGTTGCAGATGTAAAATATGCTCGTGTATCAATATCTATTCCTACAGTAAATATATGATGAGCTCAAACAATAAATCCTAATAAACCAATTGCTAATATAGCTAAATCATTCCTAAAGAACCGAATGTTTCCTTCTTTCCTGATTCTTGACTAATAATATGGGAGATTATCCCAAATCCGGGTAAAATTAAGATATAAACTTCTGGGTGTCCAAAGAATCAAAATAAATGTTGATAAAGAATGGGGTCACCTCCCCCGGCTGGGTCGAAGAATGAAGTATTTAAATTTCGATCTGTTAGTAATATAGTAATAGCTCCAGCTAAAACAGGTAAAGATAAAAGAAGAAGTACTGCCGTAATTACCACTGATCAAACAAATAGAGGCATTCGATCAAATGTAATTCCTGTCGATCGTATATTGATTACTGTAGTAATAAAATTTACGGCTCCTAAAATTGAAGAAATCCCGGCTAAATGAAGGGAAAAAATAGCTAGATCAACTGAAGCCCCTCTATGGGCAATAATTGAAGATAAAGGTGGGTAAACAGTTCATCCTGTACCAGCTCCCTTTTCTACTATACTTCTTACTAATAATAGAGTTAAAGGAGGTAAAAGTCAAAAACTTATATTATTTATACGTGGGAAAGCTATATCAGGAGCTCCTAATATTAAAGGTACAAGTCAATTTCCAAATCCTCCAATTATAATTGGTATAACTATAAAGAAAATTATAATAAAAGCATGGGCAGTAACAATTACGTTATAAATTTGGTCATCTCCAATTAAAGCTCCTGGGTGACCTAATTCGGCTCGAATAAGGATTCTTAAAGAAGTTCCTACTATACCAGCTCAGGCCCCAAAGATAAAATATAAAGTACCAATATCTTTGTGATTAGTAGAAAATAACCATTGTTGCGATTAAATGGCTGAAGTTTAGGCAATAGATTGTAAATTTATTTATGAGAATTATTCTCTTTAATCAATTAGCTTTATAGTCAATAATGACATTAGACTGCAATTCTAAAGGAGTAATAAATTTACTAAGGCTTAAAAGATTATTCTTATATTGATAGCTTTGAAGGCTATTAGTTTATTTAACTTAAAGCCTTAAAAAAAGAAATATAAGGAAGAAGTTAAAAACAGCCCGAAAGTTGAAATATAAGAAAAAATTAATAAAAGCTTTATATTTGATGATTTATAATATGAAAATGTTATTCAATTATTTTCATAATAATTTAATATGAAAGCACTATAACATAATCGTATATAAAAATATAAAGTAATTAAAGTCATTATTACTAAAAAAGTCAATAAAAATAATTGGTTATTTATAGTTAGTGACTGGATTACAAATATTTTTGGAAGGAATCCTAAAAATGGAGGTAATCCACCTAATGAAAGAAGATTAAAGAATAAGAAAAATTTAATACTTTTTTCATGGAAAAATAATGAAAATAATTGATTAATATAAGAAATTTTAAATATATTAAATATGAATACTATAGAAAAAGTTAAAAAAGTATAAAATAAAAAATATACTAATCAAATATTTCTATTGTATATAGCTGCTAACATTCATCCTAAATGATTAATTGAAGAATAAGCTATTAATTTACGTAAAGAGGTTTGATTTAATCCTCCTAATGCACCAATTAAACTTGATAAAATAATTCTAATAATAATTAATGGCTTAAAAATAACATAAGAAATTAATATTAATGGAGCAATTTTTTGTCAAGTTATTAAAATTAATGCATTAATTCATGATAATCCTTCTATTACATTAGGAAATCAAAAATGGAAAGGAGCTGATCCTCTTTTTAATAATAAAGAAGAAAAAATAATTATTTCTATTAAATAGTCAGAATTTCTTTTTCCTGTATTTAGTAAAAACAAAATTACTGCAAATAAAAAAACGGAAGAAGCTAATGCTTGGGTTAAAAAGTACTTTAAAGATGCTTCTGTAGATATTAATTTATTATCTCTTATTAGGGGGATAAAAGCTAACAAATTAATTTCTAAACCTATTCAGGCTCCTATTCAAGAGTTTGCTGAGATAGCAATTAAAGTTCCTATTATTAAAATAGCTAAAAATATAATTTTTGATGAATTATTAAAAATTAAAAAGAAAAGGATTAGAACCTTTATAAATGGGGTATGAGCCCAGTAGCTTAATTAGCTTATCTTTTTATTAGATATATTTTAGTGTACGAGGCACAAAAGTTTTTGATACTTTTAGGAACAGTTTAATTCTGTTAAATATAATAATGAATGTAATATTGATTACATAATTTACCCTATCAAGGTAACCCTTTTATCAGGCAATTCATTATATGCAATGAGGCTTTTCTTTTTTTTTTTTTTTTTTTTTTTTCTCTATTTATACATAAATTTTTGTGAAATTTCGAATTTTTTTTTATTAAATATTAATTTATTAAATAATTAAAATTAGTAAATTAATTAATATTGAAGGATATTAATTTTGATAATTTTTTTTTTTTATGGATAATTTAAGTATATTATTTAATTTAAATAATTAAATTTTGCATATATATATATATATAGATTTATCTATATAACAATTTAAATAATATATAAATTTATTACACTATTAGAAAGCTATATATTAATAAATTATTTCATAATAAATACTATATTTAGCCAATTATTTAATAATATATAAATTATTTATATATATGTTAATTATATATTAGACAATAGATTAAAAGAATGTTAGATAAATAGATGGACAATAAAGATTAATCGAACTATTATGATTAATTGAATTGTTGTAAAATTTTTTTTTGCTCTGGATTAATAGATAAATATTGATTAATTAAATATTTATATATTAATATTTATCTATATATAAATTGGTATATAGACTAAATTTCAGATTCTGCATCGCTCAATATAAAATGAGACACCTAAAATAATATAAATTTAATCTTTTTAAAAAGATTAAAATTATATTATATTTAATTTTTTTATTATTGGCTATACAATTTTTAATTATTTAGTTTGTAAATATATTATATTTACAATTAATATTAATTTTTTAAAATTTATA
>NW_026712950.1:0-18253 GCF_030625045.1 Achroia grisella
CCTCCATGTCGCGTGCCAACCGGGAATTCTCCCGACGTAATGCTGCGCACTCGGTTGATGCGGTTCTTCCCACCAGGGATTCAGACGCCGCGCGGATGGTAGCAACGGCGTCCTTTATCTCCTTAACGATTGTGCCCTTCAGGTGGCCGGACTTCTTCACGGCATCAAGCACCTTCAGGGCACACTCTTGGATCTCCGAGACCAAGACGTCGGAGCGTTTCGCGTCCTCGTCTGAGGGTCTGCGGGTGGTAGGGCGCTTCACCGGTTTCGGAGTAGCCACTTTTACTCCAGCTGCGGCCTCCAACTCCCTATCTCTCTGGGTAGCGGCAGCCAAGTCGGCCTTCGCCTGCACCAGTTCGGGGTCACTTTCCTCCCTAGACGACTTTTTTGTCGGCCCGGCACTACTGCCACCCACTTTTGTGACGGGCGTCCTTCTTGCCGCAGATGATATTGCGGGTCTCTGCACTGGTGTTTTAAACACAATCTCGGGTGCTTCGTCTTCCGGTTTGGATTTTTCAACGATCCTGCGCTTTCGTTGAGATCGTCGTTGCGGCAACGGTGTTGATGTGCCGGCAACGTCACTTCCTGCTTCCGAATCCAAGGAGAGACTTGATCCCGAGAAGTCGGAATCCAAGCCCTCCATTGCTTCCGCCTCCATCTGGTCCAGCAGCCTCTCCACAAACTCCCTCCTCGCTGCATCTACCTCCTCCTCATCCTCCCACTCATGGCCTAACTTGTCCCCCCCAGAATACTTGGGACAGCCCACCCCCGGCGAATCCGGTGCGGTGGGGAAGGATTCTCCAGCTTTGCTGGTACCTTCCTGGGGTAATAGTTTTTTCGGTTCTGCCATGTCATCTGTTTTCCTTTTTTACCCGGGTGAGGTCCCGCGGAAGGCGAAAAATGAAAACGAAGAATATGGGGACAGAAAGGATATTAGGACAGGAAAGGAAACAAAACACAAACAAAACGAAGAAAAACAAAACGAAAACCAAGAAGAAACTATGTACATATTTACAACCTAAACCTAACTATTTACAAATAAATAACTTAACTAACTATGTACACACACTATTTACACTCCTACCTACTCGCCGGACTATCGGCCGACATAGTAGTAATATCCCGAAGGAACTACTACTATCCCGCCCAGGGCGTACCAGAACCAAACCATTACTCGGTCAACGTTCCACGCGGACGTATCCACGAGGATGGAGAAACCTCCCAATGGCTGGAACATACGAGGAAGTCGTCCGACTCACGCCTCAGGCCCATCAACCTTTTTTTTTTTTTTTTTTTTTTTTTCGAGGGGAAAGGTTTCAGTACCGAAACGTCCGCCTTTATGAAGGGGAGCGGACGAATACTGTGGGACTGGACGAATCCGACCCACCAAAACCCCTCGGTGTTCCTCCACAAACCACGAAAGACGCCTTCGTGCGGGTTGGCATTAGCATTCGACCGCACTCCGGCCGCGGGTCTCCACTGAAGGAGCCGCCGAAGGTGGGCGCGGGGACCACTCCACGCCCACACTCCACGGATCACTCGCCTCCTTGGAGCTTCGGATGTCCCTACATCCTCCACTCCGAGTGTCCAACTTGGGGCTTCGGGTGGAAAGTACACCCTCCGCACCCCTCCTCGAGGACCGCGATCGCCGCTGCGTTGCGCTGCGCACCGCAGCCGCGACCGCGTATCGCCTCCGCGCCGGGCGCAGGCGGCGCCGACGGAGCGACGGCACCGTCTCGCCCGGTGCCCCGACACGGGCAGGGCCACACACACACTGACACGCCAACAGCGACCATATTCAGCCGTCGGCGGTCTGACCGCCGATGTTAGTTGTGTTATCATCGGCGGCCCCACACAAACGTACATACCCCGGGTCGCGAGGCGTTCCCCTGGATTGTATCCTCTGGGCGGGCACAGCAGCGTTAAACGTTACTGCGCCCGCTGCCCCGATAAAGGGGGGCCACACACACGCATGCATTCACACAAAATCCTTCCCCTCCAGGCCGACCGCGCGAGCCCGGGACACCCGAATAACGGGGGCGCCGGCCACGCGTGCCCGACCCGCCCCGCTCCGCCGACCGTCCGAAAGCGGACGCAAGGCAAGAGAGAGGGTGAAGGGAGGGAAGACCTACGCCGGACGGACAGACGGGCACTGTGTGTCCATCGCCTCCGGCCCCTCTCCGGAACGCACCGTAGCACGGTCCTCGCTAGCGCGACATCGCGTCCCGCCCACCTCATGGTTGGCCTCTTGGCCAGCCACTGCACAGTGGAGGCAGCGAGCCGCCGCGGAACATGAAGGAGCACTGTGCCCTTCCTGTCCGCAGCGGAAACACCTACCACTGTACCGTATCCTCCTATTGCACCTGCGCCCGGTATGACCAGGGAGCAGGCAACAATAGCACCTCATAGGCCTCGTCTTTAGCAGCTCCACCCGAACCGCCATCCAGCCGACCATAAGCCGACCTGCCTCACTCAGCCTTTTCGCCGCCGCCACAGGACAGCGAACAAAGGCGTTGCCGCTTCCGGAGGGGCCACGATGAATGTCCCCAACACGGACAGACGCCGCAGTGCACCCTCCGGCACGGACAACCGCGTCCACCACATCAGGCACCGAAACCGAGTCATCCAGGTTCCAGATGCGCAAGTCCACCACCTTGTCCGGTCGACTGACCCTAACGTCCTCACCAGTCACCACTCATCTCACTCTCTCCACTAGGGAGCCCGCCTTATCGTCACTAGTGGCTGCCGGGAGCTGTAACAGCCGCGCACCGGTAGCCGTAACCCTCAACTTCACTGCATCTATGCCTAGGTCGGAAATGTCTACCCTGTCCTTCACATCTTTAAGCACTGAGGCGTAAGTTACGCCTCTGGCCTCGGCCTCCGGCTGTATATCGATCACTACAACCGAGGACCGAGGCACGCGTAGTCTGTTCGGCGCACGTGCCTGCCTACCTACATCCCGTCGAACGGGAGCTGTCTCGTCCTTATTCGCCGCCGCCGCCGCCGCCGCCGCGTCTCCGCGGGCGGCGGGCGGGGGGCGCGGCGGAGCGGGCGGTGCGCCGCGTCGCGGTGCCGTCGTCTGCAGCGGGGCCGCGGCGGCGCGCGGCCGCGCGGTTATGCCACCTTCAATAGCGCTCAGTCGCCGGTCCAGTTCCCCGAAACGGGAATCTAGGACGGCTTCTAAGCGCGACATCGCAGCAGTGTCGAGAGCGCGCGGCGGGTCGTCCGCGGGGGGGTCAGGAGGCGCACTATAACGCGCCTCCAGTTCCGCCCTCAGACTCCTCAACTCGTCACACTTCTTGTCCACTGTTTTTTGCAACTCGTCCCTCTCAGTAGTGAGAGACGCACAGTCCGTCGACAACTTATCACACACTTCCTTGAGCTGTGTAATACGCTTGCGCGAGGCGTACCTTCTCGCCTCTAGCACAGCGTACTCACTAGCTACTTCCTCACCTTTTATTGTCACTTCCTCAGATTCTAAGTCCGATTCGAACAACGTCTGTATATTGCAGAAGAGCTCTGCGACACCATCGGCAGCTTCCATAGTGGCTTTCACGACCTCTTCCCGGGCTGTGGAGCTCATCCTCACCTTCTCCAGCACGGTTTTCACCGTCGCTGGCATTTCCATTACCGGCTGTAAGCTGGTATGGACTTCTGCCGTTACCTTCCTAAGAAGTGAACGGCTGAATACCTTCAACAAGTCAGCAACGGAGTCAGAAAACTCAGTACATTGCTGAAGGCCTTCTTCAGTCATCACCACCTTCCGCTTCCCTTCTGCGGCCGAGCTACCGGACTCGTCGGCGGATGATGCACCGTGAGGGTTCACCCTCATTCGCTTCGATCCCTTAACCGATGTTTTTTTAAACATCGTGATCACACACAGTAAAACACAAAAACACAAAATCACGGGTCCTATCCCTAACGTCACTATACAGTAAGCGTACTGACCTACTTACGTCAAAAACATGTCAGAACATGTTTTATTTCACAATATGTATGAAATAGACTGCCTAGTAACAGCACCGAGGCAGCGGCGGGTCGCGGGGACCCGACCGGCGCCACAGAGGACCGCGACACGCGACACGCGACAGAGCAACCGTACACACGTCCGCACGCCACGGCAGCTCAAACGCGACTCCAGGCCAGGGGATGTAGGCCCCATCTCGTTTTGTGGTTAGGGCGACCATCAACCTTTTTTTTTTTTTTTTTTTTCACGTGTGGAAAATCTTCAAAAGACCGTCACCCCGCCGGAGGGATGGCGAGGTGGTGTGTGGGTCTTGTACCCACTAAAAAACCACACGGTGTACCTACGAGCGCCTATGCCGGAGCCAGGGGATCGCGAGTGCATTCTACCCCAGCTCCGACGGCGACGGCCCGCCCTGTAGATGTTGTAGGGCAGGCCCCATCTCGTTTTGTGGTTAGGGCGACCTATTTCGCCCTACTCCATTGTGGAGGCGTGTGGGTACACGCGCACACCTCCAGTGGGGGATAGAGGGGGGCGGAGGGATACGCCTTAGGCCCATCAAGGCCCATCAACCTAACCTAACCTAACCTAACCTTTTTTTTTTTTTTTTTTTTTCGAGGGGAAATGTTCAAAACAGAACCGTCCGTCTTTATGAGAGGGTACGGACGGATACTGTGGGACTTGACCCACCAAAACCCCCCGGTGTTCCTTCGCACCACGAAAATCCGCCGGACGCACGGGAGCATAATATTCGTCCGCACGCCGGCCGCGTTCTCCATGACAGAGCCGCCTCCGAGTGTGGGTTACGGGGACCACTCCGTACCCACCCTCCACGGACCACTCCTCGCCAATGAGCTTTGGATGCCCCCACATCCGCCGCTCTGAGGGTCCAGAAAAGAGTGTTGGGGCCTAGGGCGTAAACCACCGCCTTCGGCCCCCCACCAGTAGGCCGCGGCCGCGCCTGCGTCGCACTAAGCACCCCAGGCGAGACCACGTATCGCCACGCTAGGCTGGGCGGCGCTGAAGGCACCGCCCCGCCCGGTGCCCCGACAGGTCGGGGCCAACACGCACACAAGGCCGACAATGACGTCAAACGGCTGACGTGGTCGGCAATGTCCGCCGGGCCGCGTGAAGCGCAACCCGGGGGCTCTCTCCGGACGAGCGCAGCGGCGCGAGCGTCACTGCGCCCGTTGCCCCAATTCAGGGCCCACACACACACAACACGCACACAGGCATTCACACACGCACGCCCCATACCCCGCGGCAGCGCGCGCGCGGCCGTAACCCCCGCTGACGGGGGCGCCGGCCGCGCGCGCCCAGTAACCTTTTTTTTTTTTTTTTTTAACGAGGGGAAAGGTTTCAATACCGAAACGTCCGCCTTTATGAAGGGGAGCGGACGAATACTGTGGGACTGGACGAATCCGACCCACCAAAACCCCTCGGTGTTCCTCCATGAACCACGAAAGACGCCTTCGTGCGGGTTCGCATTTGCATTCGACCGCACTCCGGCCGCGGGTCTCCAGTGAAGGAGCCGCCGAAGTTGGGCGCGGGGACCACTCCACGCCCACACTCCACGGATCACTCGCCTCCTGGGAACTTCGGATGCCCCTACATCCTCCGCTCCGAGTGTCCAAGTTGGGGCTTCGGGTGAAAAATACACCTTCCGCCCCCCACGCAAAGGCCGCGATCGCCGCTGCGTTGCGCTAGAAGCGCATCGCAGCCGCGACCGCGTATAGCCTTCCCGTCGGACGGAAGCGGTCCTGAAGGCACCGCTCCGCCCGGTGCCCCGACGGGTCGGGGCGACACACGCATACTTACCTTCGGCGACGTACTCCCTGCGCCGTCAGCAGTCTGCCCACCAAGCCGCACCAAGGCGCAGCCCGGGGATGTCCTCCGCAGATAGGACTCCCGATCTTAACATGTTAAAATCGGGAGCTGCCTACTCGTGAATACTTACCCAGATTCGCGATGCGCCTCCGGGACCGTATCCTCCGTAAGCACTACCGCGCCACACGGTTAAACCGTAGGCGCCGGTAGTGTTGCCTCCTCGAGTGTTGCCCAGCGTCCGACGACGCCTAGCAACGATCCTCCCGCTGTCTTCTCACGCCGCGTCGACTCCGTCGTCTGCGGGCGCTCCTCGCCCGGACGACGTCCTCCTCGTCGACAGCCGCGCCGACCGCCAGAGGTTTTTTATAGAGGTTGTCTCCTCGCAGCCCCGGGCGAACCCAGGGCCCCCGTTCTCACACTGGGCGGACGACCACTGTCATCACACCCAGTGCAAGTTTACGGTATGAAGATACACTCGCAGTCTTCGGCAGAGACAACTTCGTCGTCTACGGGCACTCTCCACACAACTCCGTCCTCCTCATAACTCTGACCCGACCGCGAGCGGTTTTTTATAGAGGTTGGCTCCTCGCAGCCCCGGGCGAACCCAGGACCCCCGCTCTCACACTAAGTGGACGACCTCCTGTCATCAACACCCAGTGCAAGTTTGCGGTGTGAGTCAGTCCGGCTATGCGCAAGGCACCACCGGACCCGACCCGAATGCTTCGCTCACGGCCTGGACGGGTCCCGGTTGGGGTCAGGACCCATTGTCCTAGCCGCTCGCGTCGCCCTCTCGCCGAAATCGGCCTAGGTGGCACGCCACCATAATTGGACGGGCGCCGTTAAACAGCGCCCACCCCCTACTCGCCGGGCTACTGGCCGACATAGTAGCAGTATCCCGAAGGAACGTCTACTATCCCGCCCGGGGCGTACCAGAACCAAACCATTGCTCGGCCACCGTTCCCCGCGGACGTATCCACGAGGATGGGGAAGCCTCCCAATGGCAGGCCCATACTAGGAGGTTGCCCGACCACACGCCCCAACCTAACCTAACCTAACCTTTTTTTTTTTTTTTTTTTTTTTTTTTTTTTTTTTTTTTTTTTTTTTTTTTATCGTGTGGAAAAATCTTCAAAAGACCGTCACCCCGCCGGAGGGATGGCGAGGTGGTGTGTGGGGCTTGTACCCACTAAAAAACCACACGGTATACCTCGAGGTGCCGTGGGCCGAAGTCCGGGGTTCGCACTTGGCACTCTACCCAGACTTCGGCGGCTTGGCCTGTCCTGTAGATGTTGTAGGACAGGCCCCCTCTCTCTGGTTAGGGTGCTATGCCTTGCACCCTACCTTCTCGTGGAGGCGCGTGGGTACACGCGCACGCCTCCAGGGGCCTGGTTGTGGGGTGATGCCTCCCTCAAGGCATGCACCCCGGCCCCCGTGGGGGGTAGACTCGGGACGGAGTTGGGCTCGTCCCGACGTCTACGCCTGGTCCTCCGGCGGCGGATCATTGGGGCGGAAGGATCATACTCCCGGTCCCTCTCCGCCGCCTCCTTCTGCGAAATAACTTCTTCGCAGAAGGTGAGTACTGCCAGCCACGACCCCTCGCTCCTAACCATTGCCCGAACTATATTCGGCAGCGAGAGGTCGGCCCCCACTTCCGCGACCAAGACGCGGCGCTCCTCTGCGAATGCAGGGCACTCCTCCAGAACATGCTGCGCCGTGTCTTGGTCGCATCCGCACTGGTGACACATTGTCGTCGGCTCCCTCCGTGCGACATTACACAGGTACCGCCCGAAACACCCATGTCCGGACAGCACCTGCGTAAGTCGATAGGTCAGCGGCCATCGTCGCCTGCCCATCCATTCTTTGAGATCTGGTCGGACAGCCTCGACGGTCCTCAGGCCGGCCGTAGGGTTGGCCAGCCTTTCTTCCCATTTCTCCCTGAGGACACGTCGGAGGTGGGATCTCCGTTCCCCGAGTTCCACTCCGGAGGGCTCCCTTCCTTGGGCCCTCTCGTCCGCACGCCATTGGTACAATGACGCGCGGGATTCCGCTACGAGGTCCCAAGGTGGGGAGCCCGCTAGCAGACACGCCGCCTCTCTCGAGACGGTGCGGTACCCTCTGATGACCCTTATGGCCATTGCTCGCTGCGGACGCAGGAGCAAGGCCATATTCCCCCTGGACAGGGCCCCATACCATATAGGGGCCCCGTATAGGGCCATCGATTGTACCACACCCATGTAGAGGCGGCGACAATTGTCCCCCGGCCCCCGATGTTAGGCAGCAGCCAGCTTAAAGCGCCAGCCGCCGCCATAAGACGGGGAGCCAGGTTCTTGAAGTGGAACCGGAAACCCCAGCGACTATCGAGGTCAAGCCCTAAGTACCTAATATGTGGCTTGACCTCGAGCCTATGACCGCTGACCACGATATGGGCTCCTGGTGGCGGCGCACGTCGGGGCCCATGGAAACAAAGGACCTCCGACTTCTCGAGCGCCACCTGGAGCCCTAACCTCCTGATTCTGCCGACGACAAGTGCCACACTGGCGGTAGCAAGACGGGCAGCCTCCCTGTAGTCCCGCCCGCGGGACGTTACCAGCGTGTCGTCCGCATAGCAGACTACGCTGGTCCCGTCGAGCAAGGCGCCCCGCAGATTCCAGTCATACCCGATGTTCCACAGGACCGGACCCAGAACCGATCCCTGTGGAACACCGCGCTGCATCTCCCTCTCAATCACGGTGCCGTTCCGCCCGATACACACAATTTTCCTGTCCTGGAAGTAGGCCCCGATCACCTCCCGAAGGTAGGGAGGCACTTGATGATATTTGAGTGCCTCCCTAACACAGTCGAAGGGGAGGGTGTTGAAGGCGTTTTTGATGTCGAGAGACACCGCCAACAACACCCCCCGTTGGGAGACCACCTCATCCGAGAGGGCACGAACCTGTGAGATCGCATCGATCGTGGATCGGCCCCCTCGGAACCCGAATTGGTTCGGGGATAGATCAGGGCCTACCTGAACCAAGTGCTTGACGAGGCGGCGTACTATTATCCTCTCGAATAGTTTGCCGACCTCGTCAAGAAGGACAATCGGGCGGAACGCCGAGGGAGATACGGAATCCGCAGGGCGCCCCTCCTTGCGGAGCAGGACTACTCTGCCCGTCTTCCACTTCTTGGGAAATCGCCCCGACTCCATGCACTCATTGAAGAGGCTAAGGAGTCGGTCCCCAAGGGCACCTAGGGCCAGATACAGAGCCCGGCCGGGAACACCATCAGGCCCCGGGGCAGTTTTCTTGCCCCGGAGCTTGTCCACGGCCGCGGAGAACTCTTCCGTCGTTATCGACGGAACCCCAACTTCCCCTTGGGTGCCGGCGCCGTCTTCTTCCATTTGACGGCTGCGCGGCACCATAGGAGGGGGTGTGAACTCTGACTGCTCTGGGAACAGAGCTGTCAACACCCCCTCCAATTGTTGGGGCTGGAGACTCTCTGCCACGGGAGGCGCCCAAGGGCGAAGTTTGCCCCTTGCACTCCTATATGGGCGCCCCCATGGATCTCTTTTAAGAGTCTCCAGGAGTTCCTCCCTGGCTCTTTCTTTGGCCCTGCTGATGGCGAGCTGCAGCGCTTTCTTCTTCTCACTGTAGTGCGCCCGCAGCTCTGCTTCCATAGCGGCGTCACGGCCCCGCCTGAGTCGGCGGTGCCTGGTGTACTGGCGTCTAGCGGCCATGCTCTCCACTCGCAAGGCCGCTATCTCTTCAGACCACCAGTACACCTGACGCCTAGGAGGGGGGGGGCGGGCCGGGGCATGGCCGCATCACAGATGCGGGTCATGGCACCCCCGAGCCAATTGGCCTCCTCCTCAACCTCCACAGGCCTGGATGGTATTTGAAACCAGGCCTGGACTATGGAAGCTTCCACCAGTACGTCTTTTTTAAGACGTCTCGATGCCCATTTGGGGAACGCCGAAGTGTCACTCTCTGAGCGGTCCGGGTGCGGAGCTCCGGACGAGGGGAGAATGTCGAACCTTATGTAGCGATGGTCCGACAGGCTCTCCACCTCGTCCATCACCTGCCAGCCCCGCACCCTGTGCGCGATGGCTGGACTGGCAAGGGAGATGTCCACTATAGACTCCCCCTGCCATCGCACACAAGTGGCGACCGACCCCACGTTTAGGATTGAAAGGCCGGACGCCACCGCCCAGTCCTCTAGGACCTCGCCTCGTATCGTCGTGATGGGGGAGCCCCAAGCCGTAGACTTGGCATTGAGGTCCCCCATGACGAGCACGGAACGGGCTGGGTGCACACTCATTGCAATTCCCAGCCCGTCCAAGTATTCCTCGAACTCGGCGAGAGTCCTATTGGGAGAGAAGTACACTCCGACGACGGCGATTTCCCCCCAACTCACACCTACGTACCCTGGGCCCCTGAAGAGGGGCGAACAGGGTGGGGAGACAGAACTCCCCCCTGTACGGTGGACGGCCACGAGGCCGTCGTAGTCGCCGAACCAATTGTCAGAGGTCGGAACTCTGTAAGGTTCGGCGACTACCACCACATCTGCCTGCCACTCCGCCGCGGTTTGCAGTAGGAGGTCCTGCGCCGCGGCGGTGTGGTTGATATTTGCCTGGAGGAGGTGAATGGCCATAATTATATGTCCATTTCCTCCTCCAGCTCAGCCCAACTATTATTAGTCGGGACGGCGGCGGTCGCAGGTGGTGCGGGTGCCGGCCCCCTCTTGGCTTTACTTTGCCTGTTTGGGGAGCAGTTTTTACTCCCCATCCAATGATCCGCCGGCTTGCCTGCCTCCCGGCAGATGACGCAACTCGGGGCTGCTGTGCAGCCGGCGGCTTTGTGGCCCGGTTTGCTGCATCTGAAGCAGAGGCCACTGCGGTCCCCCTCGTGCGGGCACCGCATCCTTACGTGGCCCGTCTGAAGGCACTTAAAGCACCTCAGCGGCCTCTGCCTCAGGAGCTCGACCGGGGCCGACACCCAACCCACCTTGATGCGGGCTGCCGTAGTGATCTTCTTGACCACTAAGATCGGCGCCCGCACCCAACAAGTGCCCAGTCCCGAGGGGTTTAGGCGGATTTCCCCAGCCTTAACCTCCTCGGGCGCACACTCGCCGTCCCTGGCGACTGCGTGCGTGATGTCCTCGGGGGTGACCGAGTCATCCAGGCCCATTATCCGCATCTCTGCGGTTTTGGTGGGCCTGGAGACCTGTACGGGGTTTTCCCCGAGGACCTCCCTCAGCTTTTGGGCCAACGCGTCGGCCTTTCCCCCGCTCTGGGAGCCCGGGATCTCAAGGATCCTCGCCCCCGTTGCCGCCGACTTGAAGCGGAGCTCCTCTATACCTAGAGAAGCCAGGTCTATTTTCGCCTTGGCCTCTCTAAGTATGCCAGCATAAGTGGCTCCAGCTTTTTCCGCTTCTTGCGGGAGGGCGAGGATAACCGCTGCAGAGCGGGGCGCCTTCAGCTTAGAGGGGGACGGAGCCCCTTTCCCCTTCTTTTGGGAGGACTGGGTCTGACTTTGTGACCCTGTCTTCCCTTTACCCTGGGTCCCGGAGGGGCCAGCCTTCGGCTCCGGGACGCTGGTGGTGCGTCCGTTCTTCCTAACGACGGTGGCCCATGATTCCACCGCCGCCGTGGACTGCTGAGAAGCAGTCGTAGCCTCCGTCTTTTTGGAGGAGGTAGGCTGTGACTGGCCTGCTTTCCCCGCCTTCTTGCGTGACGCCGATTGCGGCGCCTTACTCCCACTGGGTTGGGGGCCTACCCCTGGCCTGATATTGCCCTGCTGGCGGTAGGCCTCTATCTTGTCCCCATTTTGTAGTGGGGGCCGGTACACATAGTCGGGGACTTGGTCATCCATGTCCACCGACACCGGTTGCGGGGCAACCATGCTCCTCTCCTGCCGCATGAGTTCGGCGGTTTGCCGCTCCATCATGCGGCCTACATCCTCCATGATCTGGGACCTAAACGTGTCCCAGTCATTCCCTCTCCTGGGATATGCCCCGTGGTTGTCCACCGGGGTCGGCCTCAAGTTCTCCGGAGGGGGAGCAGCGGCCACCCTGGCCCTGAGCTCCTCATTCTCCTTCCGGAGCTTGTGGAGTTCCGACTCAATGTCGGAGTTCCTCTTCAGAAGAGGCGTCACTGACCTCGGGATGAGGTCCGCATCCAGGGACTCAGCCAGGGAATTCAGCCTTGCCAGTGCACTCTTGATTTGCTTCTGGCAGGTCCCCTTCAAGTTCCCCGACTTCTTCACCACCCCTAGAACCTCCATGGTCTTCTCGACCATTGCCTCCCGCACTTTATGGAGGTGTACTTCTGCCGGGTCGGTGGGGTTCCTGGGGGCCTTTACCCCAGATCGGACAGTACGGGGCTCTGCTGCCTCATCATCCCCTTCAGAGTCGCTTCCTGGGACCCTGAGGAACTCCTTCCTCCGATCTTTGGTCAGAGCCGCTTGACCTAACCTTTTTTTTTTTTTTTTTTTTTTTTTTTTTTTTTTTTTTTTTTTTTTTTTTTTTTTTTTTTTTTTTTTTTTTTTTTTTTTTGACTTGGAGAAAATCCCTCATGGAGACCCGCCGGCCCCGGGGGAAGCCCGCGGGTACTGTGAGACTCCTACTCACTAAAAACTCCAAGATGTCCCTCACCCAACGCCTAAGCCGGAGTCGCGGGATCGATGACATTCTACCGCAACTCCGGCGGCGGTGGCCCACTCTAGCAGCGGGCCCCATCTCTGCGGGTTCCATAGCGGAACCCACTACTTCCCCTCCTCTTCCCTGGGGAAGGCGCGCGGGGACATGCGCGCGACTTCTTCGGGCCTAGTGTGGTGGGGTGGGACCCCCCCCGCGGTCGTCACCCCGGCCCGGTAGCGATCGAGGAGCGGCTAGTTACCGCCCCTACCTCTCTGATCGCCAGGAGGGGGACTGGGCTCGTGGCCCGTCTCCATCCCCTCCTCCTGAACGCTCCTTCGGCCTGGGGCCTGAGTGGCTGGCCGTTTCCCCTTTTTGTTTTTGGGTGGGGTGCAAGATTTAGCACCCACCCAATGGTTCGCCGGGCGACCTAGCGCGGCGCAGATGACGCACCGCGGATCGGCTGTGCATGTTGCTGCACGATGGCCTGCTTCCCCACAACGGTAGCAAAGGCCACTACGATCCTGGGTTTGTGAGCACTGAGTGCTCACATGTCCTTCTTCCAGGCACCGGAAGCATCGCAGCGGCCTTTGCCGCAGCAGTTCCGTACGTGCCGACACCCACCCGATGCGAATATGTTTCGCGGTGGTCGCCTTCTTGATAGCCAGCAGTGGGCCGCGAACCCAACAGGTCCCCATCCCGGAGGAGTTGCGGCGGATCTCACCAACCCGTATTGCGTCCGCCTGGCAATCTCCAGCTTGTGCGACTGCCGCTGCAACCTCATCTGTAGTCGCAGAGTCGTCGAGGCCCATCACACGCATTTCTGCGGTTTTGACGGGCCTTGCCACCTTTGCCATATTCTCCGGGATGAATTCTCGGAGCTTCGATGCCAAGGCGTCGGCTTTTCCGCCGCTGTCGGCTCCAGGAATCTCCAGGATCCTACCGCCGGTGATAGCCTGGCGAAGTCTAAGAGCCTCTATACCTAGAGGGCGGAGGTCCACTCTAGTTTTTGCCTCCAGCAAGATATTTGCGTATGTAACGCCTTCTCTCTCAGCGGCCGGGTCAATGGTTATTACCACCGCCGCAGAGCGGGGCGGTTTTAACTTTGAGGGGGTCGGTATGCTGGGCTTGGTCGGTTTCGACGAGCTCGGCTTAACTCCCTGGCGGCTCGTTGTTGCTGCCGCCTGTCCTTCGGTGACGTTCACCAATTTACCCCGCTTTCCCTTGACAACAGTGGCCCAGGTGGCTTCTGTTGGCGGGGTTGGCTGTGTTGCCGAGGGCGAACTTCTCTCCGCCGGTTGGGAGGCCGTTTTGGCAATCTTCTTGGGCTTCTTTTTACCGCCCTTGGTCTGGGGTTGTGACCCCTGATCGTCTGTCCGTGAGCCACCCGCTTTAGCCTGGGGGACTAAGTCCCGGCTTCCGTCCTCAGTAGCGGGTGGACGTTCTTCTGTCGAGACATGGGGAGCTGGGAGGAGGCGATTTTCGATGCTCGCCAATCGGCCATCGATCATCTCGCCCATACGCCTCACCAGCCTCTCCTCCATGCTGTGGAACACCCGTGGAGATCCAACGGATGCCTCTGTCAATGCCGGTTCTTGTCGCCCGGTCGTAGCTCGCGAACGGGCCACCTCTTTGCGGAGGGCTGCCATTTCGGCGTCAAGGCGCGCGAATTCCTGCCTAAAGCTGGCGATCTTCGCCTTTCCTTCCGCCACCTCTTTCTCGAGACGGGAGTTCGCTGCACGTAGTCGTGCGCACTCGACCGTGTCCGATCGCGTCTTAAGAACCTCCGCCGCTCTACAGATGGAGGCAATGGAGTCTTTGACGTCTTTTACGACCGTCCCTTTTAGGTTTGCCGACTTGCGAATCGCATCCAGCACCCGACTGGCCTCCCTCTCAATTTGCCCTCCGAGCTCGTCCGCAGCCCGTGTCTCCTCATTAAATGAGGGTCTGCGAGAAGCTGTACGTGCCGGGGCCTTTTTTGTTCGCTTAGCCGGCTCCACCACATCAAGTGTCTTTTGGGCCTCTTTTAGGGCCAAGCGGGCCTCTCTAATGCCATAATCATGTGCCGATTCTTCCACATGAGTTGCTTCATCGTCACGTTCGGTGGCCGTAATCCGCGTTAGGCAGACTCTGGCTTCTTTTAAGTCCGAGGTAGTCTCCGTCACAGCTGTTGATATTGCCGCCGGTGGGGCAGCCTTCTTTTTCGGTGGCATCGCTACCGGCTCCGAAAACTTGCCCTCTCCGTGGAAGCGGTACCCGAACTTCTTCCGGGCATCTTCGCCTGTTATAGGGCTCTGGTCGTCCTTTTTAGGGACCGGGGTCGAGCGCCCACTCCAGTCCGACTCTGACTCGGCGTCGGTACGACGCCTTTTTCTTCTCGATGACCTGCGGGGACCCTCAACTGAGGACCTCCCGTCATCATCCAACGACATACAGGAGCTGGAGAGGTAATCCGACCCCAACGCCAGCTCCCGTTCCGCCAATTCCAGCTCGCGAGCGAACTCGCTGAACGCCGCCGCATCTTCCGCATTCAATTCTCCTCTCCTTGCCAACTCCTCTACGTCCTTCACGGACACCTCCCTCTCTCCGTCCTTCTCGGACTCCATCTTCGCACCGTCCTTCTCGGACCTTACGTCAAAGGTTTTTTTGCTGCAATCCATTTTTGTTCCCACGAGTGTGGGGGAAAGGTTGCACAGCCGGCGTTGCCCCCTGCTACCGACTGCGGCCTAATACGCTTTGGGTGCGGCTGG
Source organism: Achroia grisella (assembly GCF_030625045.1). NCBI lineage: Eukaryota > Metazoa > Arthropoda > Insecta > Lepidoptera > Pyralidae > Achroia > Achroia grisella. The sequence continues at coordinate 15,148 of NW_026712950.1, forward strand.
TGCCCAAAGGTTGGTGCCCTTGCGGCCGGAGTTACTCCTCCGACCCGGCCGCCCCGGGGAACACGCTAACTGAAATAAATTCCAGCAGCGTGCTCCGCGGGACGACCTGTCCCTCGCCAGGCACCGAGCTTAGACAAGAGGTTTTTTATAGAGGTTGACTCCTCGCGGCCCCGGGCAATTAAGCCAAGAGCCCCCGCTCCCACACTGGGCCGATAGACGTGATCACCGACACCCAGTGCAAGTTTACGGTTTGAAGTCAGTTGCACCGAAGTGCTGTCCGGCTGCGCAGTTAAGCACCCACCGGACCTGACTTGCCAATAGGCAAAGATGAAAAACGAAAAGAAAACAGAAAGAGAGAAAAGAAAAAGACAAAGAAAAGAAAAGACGAAGACAGACAAAGTAGAAGAGAAAGATTTGCCTACTCCTACTCGCCGGACTATCGGCCGACATAGTAGCAGTATCCCGAAGGAACGTCTACTATCCCGCCCAGGGCGTACCAGAACCAAACCATTGCTCGGCCACCGTTCCCCGCGGACGTATCCACGAGGATGGGGAAGCCTCCCAATGGATGGCCCATACTTGGAGGTTGCCCGACACACGCCCCCCTAACCAAACCTTTTTTTTTTTTTTTTTTTTACAAGGGGAAATCCATCATGGAGACCCGCACGCCCCGGGGGAAGCGTGGGGGTACTGCCGGACTCCTACCGGCTAAAACCCCTTGGTGTCCTCCGAGCGCTATGGTGCCGGGGTTACGGGATCGAGACATTCAACCGTAAACCCCGGCAGCGCGGGCTCTTCAGCCCATCTCCTGAGTGGCGCGCGCGGACACCACGCGCGCCTACTCCTGGCCTCACACCGCCTTAAGTGACAGCCGACGCCCCCGCATCGGCTGCCGCGAGGCCCGTGGTGGGAGGTGACGATCGGGTCTCGGCCTCCATCGCCTCCACTCTCGCCGCCTGTTTAGGCGGACGGCACCCTTTGGTGCTCCCAATTTTGTGGTCCGCCTTCCTCTTCGCCGCCGCACAATACGGGCAATGCGGCGAAGGGGCGGTGCACGTTGCGGCCTTATGGCCGTCTTGTCCGCAACGGAAGCAAGCTCCGCCGCGGTTCTCCTTGGCGGTGCACCGCTGGCCCACGTGACCCGTGAGCAGACAGCGGTAGCACCGCAACGGCCGGGGATCCAAGGACCGCACCCGTGCCATCGTCCACCCCACCCTGAGTTTGCCAGCATCCACCAGCCGCTTCACTGCCCCTATCGGGGCTCGGACCCAGACAGAGCCACTCCCCGAGGGAGAGCGCCGGATCTCCCCCGTTTTTACGGAGGCCTCGGCGCAGTCTCCCTCACGCGCTACGGCTGCCACCACGTCTGCTACTGTTGTGGCATCGTCCAGGTCCAAGACGCGGAACTCCGCGGACTTGACCGGCCTGGTGACGGCAACTACATCAGCCGGAAGGATCTCCGACAGCTTGGCGGCGAGGGCATCTGCCTTTCCGCCGCTTTCCTCCACTGGTCCCGGCACTTCAAGTATGCGGGACCCTGTTACCGCCAGTCTAAAGCCCAGCTCGGTGATTCCGAGGGCATCCAACCGGATGTTTTGTTGGGCCTCTCGGAGCACCGAGCTGTAACTTGATCCTGCCTCCGCGGCCCCGGCTGTAGCGTCAGCACTATCGCCGAGGATCGCGGAGGTCGGAACTGCCTCCTTCTCGCGTTCCTTTTCTTGGCGGCCTCATTAGTCGCCTTCGGTGTTGCCTCCTTTTGGGCTGGTCTCGCCCCTCCAGTGGGCGGCTGGGTGGCTGGGGCTGATTCCTTGCCCTTCGCCCCCTTGGCGCGCTTCCCACGCCGGACGACTGTCGTCCATTGCTCCTTGGTAGTGGGAAGCGGCTGAGAAGCACTCAATCCCGCCCCACTAGTGCCGGCTACAGGCGCCGAAGAACCTCCCTGTTTAGCCGCCCCAGGTATTCGGGGTGCGGCCGTGGCGCGTTTGGGCGGCGAGATGTTTTGCCTGCCCACAAGCTCCTCGATTTTCTCAAACCGGGCATTGAAGATGTCCCCGATTTGTCTAACAATTCGCACCTCGACGCTCTCGCTGATGGTCGGTGTTTCACTCGGACTAACAGCTTGAGCGTCGGACGTCATCTCCATAGCCACAGACTCCGACGATTTCGCCAATGCGGCTTTGGCATCTGCCAACTCCCTTTGCGCTGTCGCAAGCGCAAGCCGATCCTCCGTGCTTCTCTTCAGGAGATCTTGGAAGGAACTTCGTGTAGCAGCCATTTCCTTCTCCCATTCCGCCCTTTCCGCCTTGAGCATTGCGAGCTCGTCCATGCCCTTGGCGGAAGCCCCCATGGTGTTCTTGAGGGTCTTCAGCTCCAAGTAATATTTGGCGGTTTCCTGCCTCATTCCCGTCAACATTTCCCGCATGTCCACCAGTTCGTTGGCCAAACGGGAGTTTTCCCGGCGCAACGCTGCACACTCTGATGATGCGGTCCTGTCTACAAGTGATTCAGACGCCGCGCGGATGGTAGCGACGGCGTCCTTTATCTCTTTGACCACTGTGCCCTTCAAGTGGCCGGATTTCCTCACGGCTTCGAGGACTCTCAGGGCACACTCCCGAATATCCGATCCCAACACATCGGCGCGCTTCGAGTCCTCGGTCGAGGGCCTGCGGGTGGTAGGGCGCGCCGACGGTTTCGGAGCATTCGCTGCTGCGACTGCTGCCTCCCTCTGCATGTCACATTCCATGGCGGCGGCCAATTGGGCCTTTGCCTGTGTCGAGTCCGTGTATTTGCCCTTAATGGGCGTCTTTCCTTTTTTTGAAGTTGGAGTCGCAACGACTTCGACAACTTCGACCTCCTCATCAAACTCCAAATCCGGGTCTGCGTCAACCTCTATCATCCTCCTTTTGCGCAGCGAGGCCCGAGATGTGCTGGGCCCGCTTCCTCCTACAGCGTCATCCTCCGAGTAGAATGAGAGCGACGAGTCGGAGCGCTCCAAGTAGTACTCCGCCTCGTCGCACTCACTCCTGCTTCTCCTATCCAGCTCCACGCTCCTCACTACCACCACTCTCGCCTCTCCTCTTTCAACCCCCCTCCTCTGGCCTCAGTT